>NW_025110146.1:363229-538547 GCF_011392965.1 Frieseomelitta varia
TTTTTTTGCGGTCATCCTTTTCAATCACTATGTTGCTACGATCGCGGTTTACAATATTGCAAAACATATACGCGACGCGAATTTCAAAGTGATAGAGGGAGTTTGAAAATGTTCGTAGTTGGAGTGGTATAATATTTTTAGTACTGTTAATATTTTCAATATTATTAATATCTTTATGTTTTATATGTTTTTACTTTAAAAAAAATATTATACTTAAATTATATACTATTATAAATAATATAATATATAAAAGTATCAATATTAGTGCAGTGTTCCTGATGTAATACTTTTAGTGTTGTCATATGTAATGTAATCATACAATTATGTAAAACGTTGTTAGGTGTATTTGACAAAAACAACTGTTTTATAATACTGGTATAGTATTATATTTGGTATAATATAGTATAGTATATATTTAGTATATATTTAGTAGTATAGTATATATTTTATTGTTAGGTGTATTTGACAAAAACAACAGTTTTATAATATTGGTATAGTATTATATTTGGTATAATATAATATAATATAGTATAGTATAGTATAGTATAGTATAGTATAGTATAGTATATATTTTATAGTATATGTATTTTATAGTATATGTATTTGGTGTAGTATAGTATAGTATTATATTTTAGGTATATTTAATTCTTATTTACTTCACATTTCGAACAGTTATTAATGGATAATTTATTGTTACTTTCTTGTAATAAGAAAGAAACTCGTGTTCATAAGAAAAAAATGCAGAAGAAAAATGTCATTGGACTAGGTGTATGAAAATGATCATTCATCATCGAGCAATAGGGCTTGTAGATTTAGAGCTACTCCTTGGTTATCTGGATCTGGATTTCGCATCAGTCGTTGTCAACAAAGTGTGAAAAATGGATGTTTTCGTTCTGAGAACAGTCCGGTTCTTATGAATTCACTGAAAACATAGATGTTTTCTGTTTTAAAAGGGGAGCGTGATGTTTTGAACGACTATACAGCTTTATGAAACTAAAATTTCGAGTCTTTCAATTCGATTGGATACATTTCAATAAATTTACATCTGCTATGATTTAATAAATTATAGTAACTAATGCTTGCCTAGGAAGATCGAGAAAAAAGAATTGTATCTGTAAGACAAGGGGTTAGATTAGCTGAAAATATTATTGGAGTTGTGAAGAAAGCTACTAAATCTCAATGATCTAAAATTGAATAAATTCAGTTTGAAGATTTTAATTTAAAAAAAACAAGTAGCTTCAATTTTTATATAGGGTGTACTTTATCTCTTATCTTTGTTTCACAATTTTTAACGATTTATTTGACATTGTTATAAATTTTCTTGCACCTCAGCAATTTCCTATTTTTCTACCTCATTTCCGTTTCAAACAAGTCTAAACTACAAGTTAATAAATTTGTATAATAAAGGTAATAGAAATTATGAGACACGTACTGTATCTGATTAACTTCTGGACTAATTTATAATATAATTCCGTACAACTTTTGTCCAATTATTCGTTGAAAGCAGCCATTCGAAATGTCGTTTTCATCGGTGAAATAAATCGTCCAACAGTTTCGTCGCGTCGGACGCAAATTCCGCACGTTCGTTCCGAAATTGCCCTCTTGCGAAACGAGAGAGATTCGTTCACGATTGTGGGTTCGAAAGGGCAGGGTTCTCCTCGGGAGGCGAATTTCGTCGCAGGTGGTTGTAGTTTATCTCGATTAACCATCGTCGGGACATATCTTCGGCGTTGATAGGAGCATTTGAAATCTGGCGAGCTCGGGTCCCGGGAACGGGACGTGATTGCAAAGCACGACGGAAAAGCTTGATGCGCGCATTCAACGCGACTGACTATTTCCACGCACACCCGTCTAGGAATCCTATTTTCCCTGACAACGCGCGGCGTTACCTTCCCTTTCGTAAATCATATTCGCGGTAAGTTCATTACATTCCCCTTCGAACAGAGACGAATCGCGTTTGTGGAACGTGACGTGAGTGTCAAATAGGAATAAATATACCTTCGTCGTCTCTGATTTTCGAAGTCGCAGTCTTGGGAACTAAAAGATTCAGACTTTTTGGTGGGGTCGAACGGGGACGAAAAGTTGAGATTTCCAAGACGAGAGAGTTGGAAACGGGAAAGATCGCGCGCGAAATGCGACGAGGAACGGAGATTCGGATTTCGAAGAGGGAAATTGGAAACAAGTTGTGTGCAAAGGAGATCAATTCCAAAGGAAATTGACAAGTTTCGGGAATTCGGGGAATTCGATAAGGAAATTTCGAAGTAAATTTCTCGACAGACGTTTGGGAAGCGACAGACATATGAATCATTTACATTTTATAGATCAGACGTTTGAAAGGAAAATTCGGTAATGTTACGTGCAAGAGATAGATTTCAGATGAAAGTGTGAAAATGATAGAAATGAAACTATTCGAGTTTTAGACGAATACTGTATTTTTCAAGTGGAAATATTTTTTGAAATGTTTTCAAGTTGATCGATCATTTTTAGAAACGGTGTGTGACTCGAATATTAAACGTAGAGATTCAATTAAAAAAAAATTTTGAAGTACATGTAATATAAAATTACAATACAGAATAAATGTTCAAATAAAAACTGCAGATATCTCATTATCAAACGCAAAATAATTAAAATAAATCTCGTAAATGATTTTCATTCAATCAACAATTCAATTCAATTATTACAATCTCCGTTTCGCTATTAAAATTTAAACACGTGACAGAAATATTCGATGAGAAATCAACAAGCACTAGAACATTTCCTATAAGACAAATATTATATATTGTACCTTTAATTAAAGAGAAACCATTTATAATACTGACGATTCAATTCACAATATGATTACAGTATTAACGTACATATTAATTAAATGCATTCGATAACATTGCTTTGCTGTTCCTTAACGTTACACATACGTGGGAATAATGATTACGTATCTACGACTAGAACAGAATTTTACGTTTAAAATTGTACAACGATGTTTATTTATAATCTACCGCCATTAAAGTTATCGTAATAAAATTATTACACATTTATCGTAGAGTATGCTGTAGAATTAGAAAAAATTATGTTTCGTTTATTGTTATTGTTGTTGTTGTTGTTGTCGTGAAAGTATGAGAAAATTCGTGTTAGCAAAATTTCGTGTATTTATAAATTAACGGCGGAGAGGAACTGCCGTGCACGAGTGGACAAAATCTTAAATTCTATCAAGAGCAAAGTAGATAGTAATTGTCCCTGTTATTTCGTTATTCTCCTAAGTACGCTTATCATTTGCTTACTTACTTTCGAATACTATAAATATCATCTTAAAAAGAAAATTGGACGTTTTTTTAATATGTCTTTCACATAGAAAAGTCATACAGTATTGTCATGAAAGTATTCGAACATTTATCAAAAGAATTCCATGTACGTACATATGTATATATTGTAAAATATTTTGACATTTCATTAAATCTGTAATAAGACACGAGTGTTATAATTGGATTTTTACGTATTTATAAAAACAATTTTAAGTATCTGCGATATTTAAGATGTAAAATCTTTTTTTTTTTACTTTTTATATTATAAATATTTATATTTATATTTATAACAGAGGTTTCTGTCTTTTAAATTATATTCACACAACGTGATGCAATCATAATGCTAAAATCTGAATAGTATATAGTCTGAAAATGTATATAGGAGTTAGCTACAAGATATTCATTTAATAAAAAATTTAATATATGACGTGAATATTCATTAATATACAAATAAGAATTTTCTGTAAATATTCGAACACTTGGGTCAACAACTGTATTTCTTACAATTAGTATAATATTCGAGATAAGTGACTTACTATCTTCTTGGTGTATCAGTAAACAAATTAACAACTTTAAACGATTCATAAATCACAACGATATATTTCGGATAAAATTTTTAATAGATCTCAATAGATTTTATAAATCAAAGATGCAACTTTCTAAACAAATTAAATAACAGCTATATATTTGAAAAGAATTGCTACGTCGAGAAAGTAAGAGATAATAGTTGATCATGTTAGTCGTACTATTATTGTGCCTATTTACACGTCGATAAAAGTGTTTCATCTTCGTAAATTCAGAAAATCAAGATGCAAGCATTAATTATCGTTTGACATGATTCAGATAGGATGTTATTTACGTTTGTACAAAATTCCTCTGTATGTCGCATAGAGTAACAGATAATTTTCGTTTCTTGCATCTTTGTTCTTTGTTAGCAAAATACATTCTTTACATCACAGTATATATTATACAAGATTATTATCAGCGTAGTATTTCCCATTCGATATCTTCCTTAAAGGATTGAGTGCAGCTCACTTAAAACTAGTTTGAAAGTCGTTGCTTATATAATATTAATACAATATAAATATTATGTTTTAATTTCCATCTTAAAATTACGTACTAACGTTGATAAAAAATATTTTTATATTTCTTTCCTTACGTTTTATTTTTCTTTTTTCTTTTTCTTTTTCTTTTTTTTTTTTGTGGTCCAAAATTAAATCTTTCGAAGTATGAAACAAAATTTTTCGTGATTATGAGAAGAAAAGATAATTACACGTATAAATACACGGAATTACGTCGTACAAAAATATTTAAAAGTCGTTCTGTCGAATGAACTTCTCAAACGATTAGATATTTCGGCAATAAGTGAAAAACTAAATTTTTTGATTAATTTCTTCTTTCTTTTGTTAAAAGATTTATAGAGTTCAGTTGAAAACGAATCTAGAATATGTTTGTTGAAATTTCTTTTAGCATATGCTTGTTGAACATGTTTTATATTTAGGGTTTTATACTTTAGAATATGCTTATTCAAAATCATATTAAAAATAGAGGAATTAATAAAAAGGAATGATATTTATTTATATTTTACGTGTAGAGTACATTGTAATTTAGTATTTAAATTCCAATAATTTCACTTGTTCGTAAATATGTATTTCTAGAGTTCAACGTTATTATAAACAGAACAACGAATTTTTTTTATTATACTGTATAGTAAGAACTATACACAGAACCAACTTTCCTTTTCATATTTTTTAGTCTTTCGTTTGAAACGTCATTTTAGAATTTCGTTCTTCCTTAATTTCTGTAAATCTTCGTGTTATTATTCTTCGTTATTCTTTCATTTCACCTTCATTTCTTCCTCGTTCTTCAGAAATCCCACCAAAATATTTCTTCTAGTTAGAACTGTACAATTAAATATTTCGTCACCTTTTTTCTGTGATCGAGTTACTTTTCCATAATTGTTCAGTATGTATAGTATATTATTAGACGTATAATGTAAAATAATATTTGTTTAAATAATTTTTGTCTCGAGGATCTAAGTGAATGCAGTGAATTTTATTAATAATTTTGACATCACGATGTTCGAGAAATTGTTGCAGTGAATTTTATTAATAATTTTGACATCACGATGTTCGAGAATTGTCTTATACTTTCTCAGCGTCATTGTACTAATTGTTTTTTAATATATTAAAATATTTAAAATATTTGTTATTTAATATATTAAAATATCGTAGTCAGTACGGAAACATAAATTTTATTCATTTAATGAGAAGCGGTGAACTAAACGATGACGATGTTCAAAATCACAAAAAAATTTGGACAATGTGCAAGTTATGTTAATTTTATATGAAGTATATACATGTACAATGTGTATATCCAAAATATACAAAATTACCATAAATTTGACGTAACTTGTTCATTATTCCAATTTTTCTACGATTTCAAATCTCGCGTATCGTCGTAACAAATCTATGTTTCCAGCAACTACAATAATATATAACTTTACATTAACATTAATATTAATTTCAATATCAATATTTTAATATATTAAAATAACCATTCATATTCCAGTTTCGTTATAAATAAGCACGTTGAAATTTTATTTACTTTCTCTTTACTTACCTTTTAAAATTAAAATTCACTCGGATTATAATTACAAATGAGTATGTTCAAATAAATATTAATATGTTAAAAGACAATTAATTCGTATTGTAGTGGCCGAATATTTATTAAGGGCCACAGTAACATTTAAAAATCGAAGTTTCATCGATCGTTTAGAAATCTTCGTTTAAAATCGCGAGGCAAACGATACTTTGTCCCTTTGTTGAAGCTTGCAAATTCTACGTCGTCCTCTGGCCTGTAATTTCCACTTGAATCCGTTCATACGAATAGTCCGATAGAAAACGATACGAAGAACGAGACTCGTGTTCGACGATATTAATAACGCACAGTTCAACGCTGCATTTTTCACGCTCGATCTTGAAACAAATGATCTTCAACGTTCACTTCAGTTGCACCAACACCATGAAATAGGTGACCATAGCTCCCAGCACCTAGAAGATTCGTTATTTTTCATCATTTTCGACATCAGTCCTTTCACTCTGAACTGAAGTCACTTTGTCGTAATGTTAAAATTTCAAATTTCACGTCGTGAGGCATTTAAATATAGTGTGTCATTACCGAGGCGAAAAGATCCAGAGAGACGGTGAAGAACTTCGCCCCTGAAATCGACATCGCCTTCTGGCACTGTTGGCAAACGATTTGTACAAAAGTTTTCGCCTCCTCTGACCCGTCGTACCAATGACAAGAGTAAGCGGCTTCCATCACTGACGAACTCTGCGTGCGATTTAAAAAAAACACATGTATTATTGTATTCTGACTCGTACGACATTATGTTGTTACGAGTTTCGTTCTGACTATCGCTGCGATCATGTGTGATAAGTTTTCATGAAGATGTATTATTTTCAGTACGTATATTATTATAATGATATATATAATATATTATAATATTATAATGATATATATATATAATATATTATAATATTATAATGAATTACATATATATAATATATATAATGATACTATCACTCAGTATATATATTATTAAACTTGAGTGTATTAAACTATGGATTTCTATGCATTTATGGGAAATTGGAAGTCACAAATTTTACTTCTATGGTAATTTAAAAATTTAAAAATTAAACCCTCAATTAAATAATGAATTACATATATATAATATATATAATGATACTATATAATATATATAATGATATTATCATTCAGTATATATGTTATTAAACTTGAGTGTATTAAACTATGGATTTTTATGCATTTATGGGAAATTGGAAGTCACAAATTTTATTTCTTTAGTAATTTAAAAATTTAAAAATTAAATCCTCAATTAAATAATGAATTACATATATATAATATATATATAATGATACTATCATTCACTATATATATTATTAAACTTGAGTGTATTAAATTATGGGTTTTTATGCATTTATGGGAAATTGGAAGTCACAAATTTTACTTCTTTGGTAATTTAAAAATTTTAAAATTAAACTCTCAATTTACTATGTTATTGTGTTCAAAAGTTGCCTCTTTCATTTTCTCTCTCTTTTTTTATAGAAAATATATTTTTTCCAGTTAATATATCTAGTATCCAACGAGGTACATAAGTTGATTTAGAATATCTTGGAATCACGGTAGTAGAGATCATTTGACAAATGTACGAATAATTATTGCAAATCAGATTTACGAATATATGATATCTAATTTGCATTTAGAATGCATTAAATAATACATAAAATATTATTAAATATTAAAGATTATATTAGAAAATTGTATTTCGAAATATACGATCTGCTGATTTGAAAGATAAGAACGACTTGGCAACTTTTATACTATTTTTGACGGTATACTGAAAATTCCAGATTCGCAAGCTACGATGGGAACGATTTACAGTTTTTTTTTTTCCTTTTATATTATTCTTTATAAAAGTATATTGGAAATTCGAGAAATTTGTATCGTAATGGAATAAATAGTGTATTCTATAGATAATCCTTTATAGATATACCTCTTCGATGAGACGATTTCCAAATATGCACAGCATGAAGACCTGCCCTAGGGAGTACAATAAGTAACCTATTACCGATGCTGAATACGTATCCACTCCGTGTATCTGCAAGATAAATCAGAATTTCAGTTTCTTTTTTTCTTATTGAAAACAGAGTAAAACGGACTTTTGAATTTTCCAATTTTACGCTATAAAATATACTTGTTATTACAAATAATTTATAATTAATTGAATAATTACTCGGATAACTTTGACAAATTGTATATTAAAATATAAATTACGAATGTATACGTATATTTTATTCCATTTTATTCTAATTTTATTTTGTTTTATATCAAAAGAAGGATAAGAATTTTCGTTAAATTCTCTATATTACCTTCGTTGCTTGATAAGCAAGTAAAGTTAATGTGATGGTGGTGCATAACATGTGCAGCAGCAAAGCAACACCGTACGCATCTCCAACTGCAGTTACCAATCTGAAAAGTAATAAATTTTAATTTTAATTTTAATGTAACAAAGATTTTCTTAGTATTCTTTTTATATAACGATACAAAATTTTCCACGATGATATATGTTAGATTTCGTCAAATAACAAACTATGTTAGTTGATCGATTGTATATTATAGCTATCGATGACTATAATATAAAACTTCTATCAGAGAATTTAAAATTAAAGAAACACAGAAGCTTTTTAATGTATCAGTAATATTTGTATCTGTGTTTGCATTATTTCTATTAACAATAATATTAGTTCTTTCCAATTATTATCCATCAATAAATTATGAATCGGTCATTTCTATTATTTTAATAAGCTCTAGCGTTGAACGAACTTGAATCATTTCGTAGTGCGTTTCGGTGTTTGTTTGCGCTCATTGTACGCTCGTAACTCTCGTTAAACGCTGAAACTCTTAAAACGCAATAAACCCAATTTGTTGGTAAGCTCCTGTGGCTACGATATAACAAAGTTTTAATTCGACCTAGTTCACTGGATGAATGCATTTAACCAGGTGGTTAAAGTTTATGATTGACCATCTCTCTCTTCCTCTCTCTCTCTCTCTCTCTCTGTCTTTTCTCTTTATTCTCCTCTTTAGTGTCTAAATACAGTAGAATCTCGATTATTCGAACTAATTCTGTTTAGAATGATCAAACAATCGAATTTTTCGGACAATCGAACGACTCACATTATAAACACATTACACATTTATCATGCAATGTATATTACATGCATATTTTTTTGTCAAAGTTATTAATTTCTCTGAGGTTACGTAATATTTATCCAGACAACGGATGCTCGGATAATCATAGTTCTAACGTAATACGATTCGCCAGCGTATCGTCAAGTTAGCTGTAACCAAGTTGAATGATCGATACTTTCGAGTGTTTTAAAGGAGAAGAATAAGGCGTTAGGTGTTCTTTGGTGTACTATTTTCTTGACGCACTCGATTCTTTCATCCCTCTTTCATCCTTCTTCACTCGTTGCCGTCAAAACTTTTATCAAACTTTAAATTGAGGAGGAAGAGATGATTCCTTCTTTATTTTCGTCATCGTAGCATTGTCGCAAATAATTTTCTTGAAAATTTCCAGCTTTGAGAGAGGGAGAATCCATTGATCCTTCGCTTGAATCTCGTTGTCACAAAATATCGTTTTCCATTAATTATATTTACATCATTTAGCTTCGAGGAGGAAAAAAAATTCCTTTCCAGTTAATTACTATAATAAAGTAATAATTTTTTTTTAGCATGGTTCACACTAATCCTTAGTGGGCAATTATTGTTTATAATTTTAATTTTTTTATCGTTCTAGACTTTCAGAAAATGTCAAAAAAACATTTTGAATTACTTTAAAGTCTTTACTGTATCATACAGTCAGATTTTTTTTACATACAGTCAGATAAGATTCTTTAGGAAAAATAAACCTTTGCGACTGAGTGAAAGAGGTTGTCTACAAACAGTTAACGTACAACGTATTTAATATAAAAATTACAAGGAATAAGTACAAAGTCTCTTATAATTTCTGAATATAGTTTTAAATTTCTTTCGAACTTGATCAATACAATCATTACAAAAGAATTATATATGCTCATTTTTTTTATTATTATTATGTCAGTTTTACGCCAAGGGACAAATTAACCCACAATTTAACGTTGTTTAGACGTTAATTGTTTAACTTTTTGGTCACTCTCGTGGATTTAAATTGCACCACTAGTAACAATTACACAGACATTTAATAATGATTTGTGGCGATAAATGTGGCTACATGTTAATTTATCAGATTTAATAATTGAAACAGGAGTTAACCTTAAATTAAAATCTCCTAGATATAACATATCATTTGCATTTGTTTGATCAGAATTAAAAAAAATTAAAATCTCCCAGATATAACATATCATTTGCATTTGTTTGATCAGAATCGAACGATGTCGATTGAATTCTAATTTTCTCATACGAAGGATTTGAATGTTTTCGAATGCTTGCATTTGACCGGAAATTTTTTGCCAGGAGTAATAACCCCTGAAGAGTCTAGTTGGGGATTAATGATTTTTGAAATATCTTGTGCAACACACGTACATATGTACGTGCATTGCGATTCATTTGTACATATTCGAACACTTTCGTGAAGTCGACTGTACGACTGTAACAAAGACGAAAAATCGTCGTGACGTTGACGGCCGAATACTAGCAGGTGTAGGCAACAGGTATTCGTGTGTTTTAGGAAAGGCGCAGTAAAGATTCGGGTGGCGGCCGAAGAGCAAACATCGAACACATTCTGTATTCCGTTCCATCGTTGAGTAAGACCAACGAAACGTGTACATACACGTGTCAGACACGTATACCGGTGCACACGTGAACGCGAGCAACGTACAACCCCTGAATTGTCCAATAAATTGTCCAGTCCGCTCGGTACGTCCCCAGTTGCGGTCAATATCGCGCTCTCTTAGAATAAATACTTCACCACCGTGGGAACACACGCATCCCCTTTGTTTCTCCGCTTGTCGAAGAATCTATATAGAACGTGGCTCGGTTTTCTTCGCCGTCTTTGAAAATTTCCTTTCTTACGACTGGACGCGCCGCTCGGCTGTTTCCTCCTCGTTTTCAAAGATTCCCGCCCTCCACGTGTGAACCCGGAAACGCCGATTCTTCCGTGTTGTCGCGGTAAAATCTCTCTCCTTTTTTTTTTTTCTTAAGACAATAATATCTTAAGACACATGCACAGATACTCGCAAGTTTTGCTTTTTAATTTTCATTTTGTTTCCTTAACTTATTTATCAGTTTGCAGAGGTTTTTAATTGAAATGTCAGAATTTTGGGTTAATGTAGATTTCAGGCGTTTTAAATCTTTGCGTCAATTGTTTTGACATTGGGAGTTATACTTAGAATAGAAATTAAACGTTACGATTTCGATGTTCTTACATTTTGTTTCAACGTTGGTTTGAAATTAAAAGTTTTGACGTGATTGTTGCATCGTGGTATCTTTACGTTGAAACGATAAACTGGTGTTTTATTATTTTAACATTATACCTTATGTTTTACGTGTTTATGCGTTGAAGGTTCCAATTTAATTTTAATTAAATTTCAATATTTCAATTTTGATTATTGAGAACTTAGGAAATTAAACTTTTAAAATTTTTTGCGTTATCATTTCTCCGTTGCTAGCATAATGTCGCTTTTATTCATCTATTCGGTTAGACATAAAACATACCATTCTTTCCTTCGCAATAGGATAATTTAGTATAGAAAGTATAGGAAATTTTACACCTGCGTTAAATAATGCGACGTTAACCAAATTACGAGTTCTCGCAAACCGACGAAATTTAACTGACCATTTAAGTTTATTGGCACGTGAAATTTACGAATTGGAAGAAATTACTCGGCTGTTGAACAGCAAATTGCTTTACGAAACGTTCAATTAACCATTGCTATTTATTGTCACATGAAATTAATGTAACGAAATATATATCGTTTTAATTTCGATCTCTCGTCTGTCCGTTTCACAATTTATCTTTTATCGAAACCGAATTGAATTTTCACGAATAAATTATTTGCGAATTCCAGTTCGAATTTCGATAGCAACGAATTTCGGCAACGTTTCATTTTTATCTATTGTAACGATGGAAAACATTTTTGTTAAAACAGATTTTCGTTTCGCCGATGGTATTAAACGCGTTCAATTCTGTAACGAATGCATTTGTTTCTAACTAAGATTGCCCCGCGCGACGTGAAACCTCGAGTAAACAGAATATTGATTCCGCGTTTGCGTATACAACCGGAGGAAAAACATTTCTGTGCTTTTTTCTGAATTATTCACCGGGAGCAGAGTGAATATGGATCGTACTCGTGAAAATTCCAAAGCGAGATGTACTACAATAGATCAAAATTGAAAATACGTATGTATATTTTTTCAACAACGTGTCCTGTTCATTATTCCCATTTTTCGTCCTCTGTATTTTCTCCATTTTTTAATTTTTTGTCGTTCGTATTGTTTCCCTTTGTGATCTCCTTCTTTTTCATTTTTCATTTTTGTTTTTTCAGTAGAGAAATCTCGAAACAGAGGACTCGTGCGTTTTAATATTTTTGTGATATTTTGGTCTCTCGCTCTTTCTTTGCCCGATTTTTTGGCTCGCCGAAAATTTGCACCGCGTCGTGAAAATTTTTGCCTTTCATATTTTTTCTTTTAAAATTTCATTTTCGCAAATGAATAATTCAACGTACGATTTAAACTTTTAATTTTTATTTTAATTGTCGAAACAGTGTGTTTTACTTTATATATTCATTCAATCCCGTTGCCACGTTATTTCTTTGTTTCGATGCAACTTTACATCGATATCTGATAAATAATGGTAATTTATGTAAAAACTTTCGGTCAATTAAGATTACCCTGTACAATTCGATCCTTCTTGCTCTCGTTGAATAAGCAATGCAGTTCTAAACATTTATGCGAAGGGTCTCGATCTTCGTTAATTCGAAATCACGTTTCTCGATTGAAAACTTAATTAAAAAAATATTACTTGGAAATGATTTAGATCCTTGCTTTAGTCTTCAAATAAAAATGATAAATCAGTGGAATTTTTATAATAATACTTGTCCAATCCTGGCTGTTATGACAAATTATTTGTCATTTATTTGAACAACGTTCGAATTCACTCGAGCGAGAAATTATTTAGGGATGATTTATCAGAGTTACACACTAAATAAAATTACTTTTCCCTTTACTTGTTATTGTTTCATTAATTACCTGAAACAATTATTCGTCCGCTAATTTATTAATAATTTATAATTTAATTTCTTTCTTACCGATCTACATCATGAACACTTCAAATTGTTATTTTTCATCCTGTTCGAAAAGTGGCCTAGCCTGTTTCAAACATAAATAGATCTTCCAGCGTAACCTTTTATGCAGATTAAACTGTTCAATAGTTTCTCGCGAGTTTTTCAACGAGAGAACCAGTTTAATGGAAAAGAATTTAGCAAACTGACACCGGTTGAGTGGAGATGGTAACGAAATCGCGCGAATTTACTTATTCACCTGGCACAGGGATTATTATCCTAATGGAAGTCTCTCGTTGTTAAGATTGCGAATGTGAAAGGTTCTCTCATTGTCGACGTAGATTACGTTTCCGCGTAGAAACGAACTGGAGATGAGAATCGAAATGGGAAACTGGGTTCTACCCGTGGTAGTGAAGACGTTGACGAACTTTGAAATTGCGACGACGTGCTGCAATTTCACTTCGCCGTTGGAAATTTTATTTTTCAACCGCGAGAGAAATTGGTCTGTTGTTTTGCTACTTTACCTTGTCATCGATGTCTGATTTTTACTTCTCGACGAGGAGCACATTTTTCTGTTTCTTTTTCAATTGTAATGGAATATTTATAAGCGGCGAAGGAAACTGATAGTTTTTATGTGGAAAGTTATCGAAATTACATTTAATTATGATTGTACAACGATATATTTTTAATTATACCTAATCATATGCTTAACTATAATTTAATGATGCAAAATTAATAATTTTTAAAGTTGAAATTAATAATTTTCCCAACTATACGAAAAATTCGTTGAATCAAAAGCTTATTAAGCTCGTTGAGCATATTTACATGCAAATCTTTGATACAAAAGTAACTTTTTACAACTATTTTGTAAAATAACTTTTGTACAATCATTTTCCAAATTTGTTCTTCAAATTTAAAAAAAAAAAACAATGCTTGTACAACACCATCGCTTCCTTCTATTTTCCGATTTATGAATTTGGTCGGTGTGACGTGCGTAAAATATGATGAAAATCAAATTGTGCCCTCTGAAAAACATTTCAACAAAAGGTTTCTACGTACCTTACGATATGTTTGTGTCGCTCTACCCAGTATTTGATGGCACTGCGAACCAGCATCTCTTGCTTCTTGGTCAGTCCATTTGGCCCCACGCCCCCGTTGAAAGTCATGCCAGCAGTTGGTCGGAAGGTGGCTGTGAAATCAGTTCTGTTGCTGTAAATTCCCCGAAGATCCATGTCCAACATGTTTTCGCCCTGTGGTGGCGTGGGTGGCGGCAGTGGCTCAGTCTCTCTTGGATGTTCCGCGCTACCAGCCTAAGTGCAATAAACAAACAAACATTGAAAAAAACGTAATGGAGATATTTAACTGCCAAAATGGCCAAAATGACCAATTTTTAATTTCCGATAGAAATTTTATAACACAACATTTTATATATTTATAACGGTACATTTTTAAAGACTCGAAACGAGTTTTAGTAAAAACGTAAAAATAGAGCCTTGTGTTCTCTGTCGCGTTATAAATTTTGCGCTTTGATTTTTCTGCTACAAAGTTTACACTTTAGTCAGTAGGTAGTTCTAGCGTTAATATATTTGATTATTTGCCTCGATTTAAATTATTCCCTCAAAGAGAAGATTGTATTTTCTTTAAAGACGGAAAACACACTAATGAAAATTGACTAATAACAAATGAGCAAGTAAATTCATCTACATTTTCGTATCAGACTTTGACGCTACGTTTTTGTTGATCTAAGTCGCTAATGCAATCAACACATAATAAATGATAATGGGAATTAATAACGAAAGCTAATAGATAGATATAACAGTGAATGGATGATAAAAGTATCCGTTTTACGTAGAAATTTTAAACACAACAAAGTTTTCACACAGTTTACCTTGAACAATTCCCCGCTGTTTGGCACAACAGTGTCCAACGTGGCGCTGAATTCCATGAGAGGCTTCATGATGTTCTTCAGATGTTGAATCTGCTCGCAGGCGAAGAGGAGCCACGAGCAGAACAGCACGTCCAGAAGATTTGCGTCCGCCATGCAAAACAGCAGCCAGTAAAATTGGAACACCAACGTCAAAATGTGAGCGATCCCGTGGCTCGGATTGAACGGATACCAAGAACGAACCATCAACCTCGGTATCTGGACAAAGGGACAAGTTGGCGATTAAAATTCTGAAATGGAAACTCCTTTTAGCTTCTTATTGCTAATTCGTTGCATCTAGTTAGTTACATTTAGTGGCCAATTTGCCGGCTTTTCCCAGCTTTAGCTATGTCTCTTTCTTTTCGTTTTGTTTCAAATAACTCCACATGTTCTCGCGAATTACGAGATCTTATTTTTATTAAAAAAAAAAAAAAAAAAAAAAAAAAACGCAGAACATTAGAAGCCAAAATTGGGAAGCTTGGCCATTTGTTGTTGACGTTAGTGAACGAATGATGGCAGTACCTCGACGTAGGTAGTTTCGTTCGTAATAGGATCGATGACTTTCTTCACGGAGTCACCGATGAAAGTAATGGTGGTCCAGGAAATGGCCGATAGTACCGTGGTGCCTATGACTGCCAGCAACAGTATCCTCATCTTCTTCACGGCGATCTGATGGTAACGCGCGTTGCTCTCGGCGAACAGTGGATGGCTGTTCGGATTGTTCCAAACGGCGAGGGTTCTGTAGAACAGTTTGCTCCTGACCGCGAAGTAAACGAGCTTGACCACGCTGTGCGTAAAGAACAGCATGGTGATGGTGTTTGCCGTGAGATCGTCCACGTCGTCGCTCTCCATCATTAGATTTATACCGCAGAAGCCAAATTGCATGAGGACCAGCACCAGATGCACCTTTTCGCGTCACAGTTAATTCCTCTATTAATTAATCTGTTTTTTCTGAATATTCATCCTTTTGTTTTCTTTCTTCGTATCATTTTTTCCAACGATCTTAGAATCATTACTTTTGAAACTCGACGACACAGTTAATCCTCATTCGTACCTTGTTTGACGCAGTTTGTTTTAAACAGAAATTTCACATCATTTTGCAGCAAATAAGTACGACAGTTATTTTTTCTAACATGTAGAGCACATTCTTGTGATTTTTGATAACAAAATATGCTGCCAGGGTATTATTTCAAGTATGTTGCTTTTTGATTATCAATGTGCCTTGTATAGTGTTTGAATACCTACTGTTGTAACCAGATGAAAATCCAAAATGATCGTGACGTTTGACAAAACTGAACGTACAGTTCATTACACGAAATTGAACATATTATGTCTGAGAGTACGATTTCCGTGCGAATATCACACGGGATAATAAAAATTTAGTCTGCTCTAATTTAATTGATAAAATAATTTACAAACCTAGCCATTTAGTCTTTCATTATGGTTAGTGCCATTTTATCTACTATTGCAGATACTTTTATCTTACCATTCCGTTAATTTAACACCAAGCTAGAAAAACAAGGCACGGATGAGGGTTAATTTGTCAATAAATTCTCTTTTCGTCTTCTTTCTGCTTTTATTTCTCAAAAATTGCGGAATTATCCCTTTCAAATCGGCGAGTACAAATTGTTTTGTTCATATCGATCGAGCAATAGAATAATTATAATGAATGTTAGAACTTTCTCTTATATAAGATAGTTTTGTAATAATCTCGTTAAGTTACACGTCTTACGTACGATGCAGAAGATTTTATGTATATGCTTCGTGGAACTGTCGGTGTAATAATTGAACATGAAGTGCCCGGTAGCTTTCATCAGCTTTATATTGGGCATTAAGTCCGCGACTAGCCCCTGTTGCTTGAACTTCATCATCTGAAGCAAAGAGTTTGAAAAAAATTTAATTATTAATAACAAAGGGTTAATTTCAACTGAACTCGGGCCAATAAAACTCGAATTCTCGTTTAATTAAACACTTTCGTTCTATATCGCTGTCGCGAGTGATAGAAAATTTTTAATTAAATCAATACGCTTTTCGATTCGTAAGCAGTAAACAAGAGTAAATGATAAACTCGTGTCAAAGTTTTCATCGTATCTGCTTTGAAATGAACTTTTAGGTATGCTGAATGTTATCTGATAGTCAAAAATATAATATAATATTATGTTGTTTTAGGAACAACGTTCTAGGAATAATATTTCATTTGAAAAAAGAAATAATAATAAAAGAAAAAATAACGGATAATATAATTATTATATTATATCCATTATTTAAATATTACATAAAATTGCGGATGTAACATATACAAAAATTAATTCACTATGTGAATTGATTAGGTAAGATACGCTTTATAATATCCCTTCACATTTGTCATTGCTGGCATTATGTTAAAGTCAAAGCAGTCTAAAGCTTTCAGTACTGCCAATTGTCTAAAGGATGTCAATAAAGCTCATTCAAACTTTCCTCGTGCACTCGTAGAAATATGAAAATCACATCGTAATTACGAGAGTTACATTCTTTTCTATTTCTGTTAATGAGCATGTAAATTATAATGATAATTGCAATTATAATGACAAATATGATAATTCATGTTTTTCGTTTCCTTTTCTATAATGTACACGCAAGAGGATTGTACGTATAGTTTAACAACCGATGCGTATCGTAGTTTCTACCCTTGTGATATTATTCATGAACGCGGTTAATTTCACATCTATCATCGTATTACCGATAACTTTCGCCGTTTGTAACCGGAGTTATACCCTATAATATAAGTGCAAAGTTTTGTGATTCTTCCTTGAACCCTAAAAACGTGAAATAAACAAATAGCAAGCAACGAGAATCCTCAGTCAAACGTTGAAAGGTCAAGTGTTGAGATACTTTTACAAATTAAAGTAAATTTTTGCAAGTATACTTTTATCAAATTTTCATGAGGCAGTGATACTTAACTTGTTAATTAATTCCGACGTGACCAATGTCAGAATCAATTTTAGATTTTCAATTCTTAGTTAGCATGACGTAATAACATTAATGTCAGAATTATCGATGACCCAAGTCTATAATTATAAATCGAAAAATTATGAATTTCGAACATTAGATGTTAATTTCGCGAGATCGTCGCGCAATTTCAAGGATACTGAATTAATTCTAATTTCGAAAGTACGAACTTCATTTAATAAAACTGTTTCATTTAATTGGCATTGCATTGCTCGGATGATCTGTTTCAATGTTTTACACATTTTCACGTAACTGTCTCTCTCTTTGTCTCTTCTCTAAAATACATCGATATTACCAGAATCTTTCGATCACTTTTGAATTCAATTCCAAAGCAATGGCTGTGCCAAGAGCGTCGAATGCGAGATCAAGCGTTAAAGTTACCCAATCGCGTCCTTTATGTTCTCCACGCCGGATCCAATCTTCCAGAAACTAAAAACTACTTTTCCAGAAGTCTCAACCAAGCTTGGTTCTTCGTTCAGTTCAACGATATCAATAATATCACGGTATCAATAATATCAAATCTTCCACAACTACGTGGAAACCTATATGTCACATTCCCATTTCAGTTCAGAACGATTCTATTTCGTTCAGTTCAACGATATCGCGATACCAATAAAAAAAATAACTAACATCAACCATCCTCCACAATCTTTCTATCCTTTATCAAGAATATTCGATAAGGAGATACTTCGCGTTTCTATTGAATTCGATACTAACAATGTCAAATCACAAACCTAACGTCAACCATCCCGATCACGATCTTTTTATTTTCTATCAGAAATTTATACGTCGCGTTTTCGTTCGAGTCAATGGTATCACGTCAAATCACTATCTTTTGTACTCTTTTTACTTGCTCACTTGCAATAAAGATGACAGAACTTAAAGGATGTGGCTTTTCAGTATTACTACGTCATACGGGGATGTTGTGAAAATTCTTTTTGATTAATTACGATAATCTTGTTTATTTATCTTCACAATTTGGCCAACAGACGCGTCTTGTGACTTTTATCCTACGACTGTATAATAAAATGAAAACTGTATTACCTTGCATTGTTGAACGAAATGATACTTAGACCGCGTTTGCTTAATTGACAAAACAATGTATTTACATAATTTTATATTCATCACAGTAATTGGAAACGTGCAATCCAAATAGGAAATTATCTTACCCATCAAATATATAATACAATGAGGAATATTATACTTTGAATATTTCCTGGATCCCCGCGTAATTAAAAATACGCAGTCTTCGTCGAAAACTACGTTAAATCTGTGGTGTGAAGATGGAAAAACGCCGCGTGTCACATGTCTTCACTTTCAATGATGTTGTCACTCGACGTTCACAACACCATCTGATCCATTAAATTGTGTCACTGTTTTCAATTTAAAAAACTTCTCACTCCATTTTTTTTCCCCCCGCTCTGAATCTGCTCGTGAATTTTCTGAGATTCCGACACGCGGTGTTTTTTTTTTTTTTTTCTTTTTTTTTGAAACATCGTAAGTTACTGTTAGGCTACTCGAATATTCTGTTTAACATTACGTGCGCACTGTGTGCTCCGATATCCGCCACGAACGACGTCGAAAAACTCCTAGCAGCTGAACGACTGAAAAAAATCTAACTAATCTGCCCTGCAAAACTTTTCAAGTTAGATATACATACGTCAGTTGCTTCTCTCTCTCTCTCTCTCTCTCTCTCTCTCTCTCTCGCTCTCTCACCTTGAAAAGGGTACGCGGCCGCGCGGTTCAAATCCACGATGATGAAAACGCGAACTCCACGCGAGTTCGCCGTGAGAAACGCGATGAATGCCGAAGGAAAACTGAGACACGAACGACCGCTGGATGGATGGTCACTGGGCCGGCGAGCGAGGGGTTGTTCTCCGTTCTTTCTTTTCTTCCTACCCCCCCGTGGTTGATGGTTAACCGCCACCTGTCGCCCCGGTGAAACCCCTCCAACGCGATGGGGTACCAAACGTGGACCAATCGGCGTCATAGCGGCCAAGCGCAGACGTTCCTCGAGCGGTTTCTCGCCCGGCTTTGCATCGTGCCTCGCCATATTGTTTCTTTTACCGTCGACACGAAGCTTCCTAATCGTATCAATTATTCAGATTTCGACGACTGGCAGCCGAGGGTGTACGGCGAGTAAGGCCGGCGGGAAATACGCTGCATAGGCGACCGATAAGAAGGTCTCGAACACGGTTATTCTAGAAAGTTTTGCGCTGCCTACGCGTTCGCGACGATTCCTCGAGGAAACGAGGGATATTCCCCTTGGTTTCTTTGCGGATGCCTTTTTTCCCTCGCTCGATTGGCTAGGTTAGGTCGGAGAGCTTGTAACTTTCTAATTGGGTGATTTGAAACTTTGTATTGGTAGATCGGAAATGTTTATGTTAATTCTGCACGCACGAGGGCAAGTACGTGGTTAACGGTAGAATCATCGGCGATCGTAACGTGGAATTTCCATCCAGAGTTGTTGAAGTAAACTGAATAAAAAACTTTATAATATAAAGTACACGAGCTTTTATTTATATGTATATATATATATATGTATGAAGGAAGATTTGATTTTAATTGAAAATTGAAATTTTGTAAATTCGAGATTCTTTTTGTTTAATTTATATCCTATTGAAATGCATCGGATTTTGTTGTTTTTCTTCGTTGAAAGTAGTGCATTATATTGCAAGAGAAGCATCAATCCCTTCGCTACAAAGTTGAACGGATTGAAATGTTACATTCTAAAGAAGGCATGGTTCGATGAAGAACATTGCAGCAATTCTTGCTATAGTCAACGAATACCCTGTTTATTTTATCGACATAAAGAAAATGTATCTCACAACACGCGCAATAGAATTACTCGCATGATTCTGCGTCTTTTTATTAGTATTTTACTATCGTATCCTGAATTTAAATTATGTTCTTTTACATTATATCAGTTTTTGAATGGTCTCAGATGTTTCTTGTTTCTTCAAAACCAACAACTCGTAATTTAATCTACATTGTGTTCATTCAAACATTTGTCCAAGTATTAAAATGACCGTAATACTTGAAGTCATGATTAACATGTTGATTGCCACACGAAATTTATATGAATTATTTTATATTTAAAATACATAAAAGTATTAAAGGAAATGACGATAAAAGGAATTACTTTCAAATAGAAAATAAACGAGTCAATTGTTGATCATTTTAAATGGTCAAAATGGTTTTACTATTACGTATTTCTTTCTGCAGTTCGCAAGAGATTCGCAATGATTGTAGCATAAATTGTCTACTGTCTCTTTTAAACTTTCTGTTCTGTTAGTGCCAGGAAATTTCGTAGAATGAAGAAATAGAAAATTCGATGAAAGAAAATCAGTTCTTTAATCATATTCTTACTTTTATACTTTAATGAAATAAATATACCAGGGTTGTTGTATGGAATTTTTTTAATGAGAAATATCGTCAACGTCATTGTTTAACAGTTGTCAATGTAAAGACGTGATAATAAATATTGAAAGACCACAACTACGTGAACATACGTATATGTGGTGTATCAATAATTTGCTGACAACCCTCATTTTAAGTCAATATGCAACATGAGTCAACCATCGGTGAAACCAATAAATCAGAACTGTTTTACTTAAATTTCATTATGTCATATGTTTCTTTGCAAGAAAAGTAACTTATGTTATTTCCAGTTTATATAACAAAAAATTAACAAATAATTAATCCTTCTTTATAATGAAAATTCTTTTTTTTATACATACAATACAACTTTCAATTCCAATTATCTAAATTTCATTGTGTCATGCTTTTATATAAAGATAATCTTTATCGTTTTATTTTACATAAATTTATTAATTAGTGAACACCTCATTTTCCTTTATAACAAAATTAATTCATATGTGTAAAATTAATAATTATTTTATTCTTTCTTGTAACAAAAATTTCTTTCGTCTCCCAGCACAGCTTAGAAACAAAGTGGATTGTATCTGCGTGTTTATTTATCATGCATAGTACGTTAATAAATCGAACAGCTTGACACATCTTTAGTTTCGAAGATAGAAAAAGCGATTGACACTGACTATCGATTTTCACTTAATCTCGATTTCTTTTCTCAAGAAAAAGAAACTTGCCGCGATAGAAGTCTTTGGTCTCATTTGCTTCATCTACTATTTATGCAAACGTTGTTTTTCCCAAAGCTTCTCGTCCTTTCGATCGTAAAACTGGAAGAAAATCTCAAGAGTGGTTAGTATCTAGGGTATGTTATAGATGTTCGTACATGCTTATTACAGAAGTTGCTTCAAACAACCTTGGCATCATTTAAGTGATCGCAGAAGACTCGTGATACCGAAGTTATGATTAATCAAAACACTTTCTGACAAGGTTTTCTCAAACACAGAAAGAAATGGAAATTTTCATTGCATATTCCTTTCATTCCTGATCTTGCCTAAATTTATTCAGAACGCCTTTGTCTAAGTTTATTTACATTCACATATTTACAATATTTTATTTTATTTTATTTTATTTTTTTTATTTTATTTTATCGAGAAATTCTGATTCTATTGAAGAAATAAAACACATTTCACAGCGTCACGTTGGATTTTATATACTATGAGAAAATTAAAATGTTTTTATAAAATCAAAAATGTAGAAATTACTTTAAAAGGCAATGACAGATATACGCAAGTCAATTGAAAAATACTTGAGATATATTTTCCCTGCGATTTGTCGTCGTTGAAGCTGCAAGTTGCAGAGACATCAATGCCGGAAGTGGAGCGAAGATTCATTCTCAATAAATTATGTACTCAGAGATACTGTATTAAAAAGAGATATCAAATAGAGAAGATAAAAATAAGTAATACTAACAAAAATGTTGAGATAACAGAAATGTTGAGAATACATTGTAATTTAAAAATACACAGCAACATAGGCAAATATAAGTATACATACGAGTATACTATTTATCATGACATAATAAAGTAGATAAAGTAAATTTATATACACATCTGTTCTCGATTCATTTAATTAAATTTAGAAAAATAGAAATTTATATAAGAATTCTCAGTCTCATCGTAACAAATACTCTTCTTTGGATGTTTGTATATATGTATATATTTTGCATATCATGCATGTTTGAAACATATGAAAATTCGAAGTTTAGCGAATAATCTACAAAACATCTAATGTACAATGTTTCCAATAATACTCGATACAAAAGACAATTTTCCATCGAGAGTCTGTTCCTTCAATCGCATTCTCAAAATATAAATCTGCATAAATGATTGTGTTTATTGTGTAAGATGAAATATTGATCGTAAAAGAGAGCAGTTTCGAGTGTCGTGAGAAACAAATGTTTGATCGGAAGTTAACACTCTTTTGTCTGTTTCAGCACCGTGTTTTATTCAGTTTATATCCGTCCTTCTCTCGTAGAAAGCAAACGGACGTATCTGTCGTTTACAGATCTTTCAACTGAAAATACGCTTTGTATTATCTTTTAAAACTTTGAAATACATCTTGCCATCGTTTTAACCAAGATTTTCCGAGGTATGAAAAACTTTGCAGTTTTGTTATTTCAATATTCACAAGTCAACACGTATATTTTTATTTAATGGAAATTGCAAATGTTTATTTTAGGAGGCAGCATGTTGCAAGAACATTTTCTGACAGTTTTGTTGGGCACAGTGCTGTCGATGACGCTGTCCTGCTCTGGAGTTGATCCTGAACGCTCGGGTAATGTATAAATATTTGTATAATAATGTTCATACGTTAGTATGTTTAAGTATATATAATATTTCAATATTCAGATATCAAAGTATCGTTTACAATATTGTTATTGTACTTAATCTTGGAATTTTTTGTTTAATTTAATCTTGCTACTAATTTTCATTGTTAGAGACTATAAAGTACAATAAAATTAAACATTCTAAGTTTTTGTAATCATCAGAATAATTTATCTATTATTCAACATATTATTGTTTGAGGGTTAATATTATTAAAATTATATTTTTAAAGTATTAAGTCGTAAGACAATTTTTACCGTCTTAATATTATTGTATAGTAAAATTATAGTTGCAGATAACTTTATGGAGCCATTTTGTACTAAACTTATAAAAATATCTTAACACTATTATACGACAAAATTATATTTCCAAATTATTTCACACTTAACTCGTTCTATAATCATTTCATTTCTTAACATTAAAATTATGAACGAAAATTCCAAATTTCATATTTTTCATCATCTTTCACCTAGATTCTACCATCTTCTGAAGATCAATGATTAAATTGGGATGCACATTTCTAATATTCTGACGAATTATTATAAAGTTACACGTTCAAGTTGTTTCACGGAGCTACTTCATATTGTACTAAGATTGTCAATTCTTTTAGGAAACATTCCAGCCACTTGGAACGTAGTCCCATCATTGGAAACCGTGCAGAAAGTTACGGCGGATCACGTTTCCAGTCCGAAAACGGAAGTGACCGGTATCGACAAAGGTTTGCAAATCTCAGACACAAAAGTGTCGACAAAGATCGTCGAACGAACGAGCCTCGCGGAAGCACCGCGCGAGAGAAGATTCGATTTTACGATGGAGAATATTGGGAATGATGCTCGATTCCCGAAAATCAAGGACGCCGATTTTGTAAAAGAAATGACTATCGAAACTGTCAGTCCTCTTCCGAAAAATGTCATTCTGATCATCGCTGAATCGGGCCAAAATCACGAGGATTTCTGGAAGAATTTCAAGACTTCGCACGTGTTCTCTGTTGAAGGAATGCTTCAGGTATGATTTTGCGTTTAGTAGTAATAAAATTCTAATATAAATTTAACAATTGAACAAATAAACAAGCAAATACGCACTGCGTGCATTGGTCCAAGTGAAAAAGAAAAATTTATTGTACAGATGATCTTATAATTAATAATAAAATAATTAGTTTACTTGTCAGAGGTTCAAAGAGGATAATAATATTGAATAAAAGGTACGTGTTAATTTTTTATATACTCCTCATTCGATATCAAACTCTCAGACTTCTGATAGCTTTAAGCATCCAAAGTATAATTTGATATTGTGAGTAATCATTTCTATACAGTACAACTTTAATGGAAATTTTCTTTGTACAATTTTATTTAAATTAGTCAGTTATTAACGTAGATAAAAATGAAGAAAATAAGATTTACGTCGGAGAAAGTAGAATTTGAACGTATTCAATTAGGAACCAGTAATAAATTCTTAAATTTAAGTTTCTAGAAAATACATTCTCCAATACAATTATTATTGATTCTTCTCCTATTCATATTGTTTCTTTGAAGTGAAAAATTGAAATTTGTTTTAGAGTTGTAACAGTGGCCAGGAAGACAAGGCAAGATTTTCCTTGAACGACGGGCTAATCTCTGGCAATAGGGACAAGAAACACGATTGCGAGCATCTTCTACGTTCAAACATTGCATCGCTGTTACTTTGGACTCGAGATGTTAAGGGAATGACTACAGGTTTGATTATTTCAAATTTACTTAAAGAAAATTTATTTGTAAATTTACTTGTAAATTTGTATTATGTCTTCTGATGATATTAACATTTTATTAGTCAGTCTATCATATAGTTATCATTATGAGTACCCTGTTATTATTATTATTAAAATAAATTTTATTCGTTGTACTACAAGTAAATGGTAATTTTAATGGTACGTACAAACAAATACAAAAAATGTTTTAATTTTGACTAATGAATTAACAACGATCCGCGTAGTGTTTGCATATTTAAAATTTGGAAAAAATAATATTTATATTTTTCTTGTAACTAGGAACATTATCGAACGCGAATTTCACCATTCCATCGCTGTTTGGGTTTGAAGAGTCAGTAGGACTTTCGAGAGAGTTCGATGAAATTGACGAGAAAAATGTGAAACCGGAAGTTCGTAAAGTCAGGCCGGAGGCTCGCAGCGACTGGCACGTTATCGACTTAGGGAAACCGACTAATCGCGTTTCCTCCTTGATGGCCGCACAAAATACTCGAGAAGACGGTGAGTTTCTTTTTATTGCAAAAATATAAAATAAAATATATAAATGATACAATATATAGAATATATAAAAAAATAAATATAAAATATATAAATAATACAATATAAAATCATAAAGTTTCAGATATAAAATATACTATATTATGTTATTATGTTACATACATAATAAGTTTCAGACTTAAAATATAAAAGTTTCAGATGTAAAATATATTATATTATGTTATTATGTTATATACATAATAAGTTTCAGATATAAAATATATTATATTATGTTACTATGTAATATACATAATATGAAAATATAAAGGCATAACACAAAAATATAATAAAATATAAAAATATAGTATATCATGTATGTATAGTGTATTATGACATTTAACAATACTTACATTTTAAAAGGTACTCCGAATTTTTCGAACATTGTTGATATTCGTTATAACATGAAAACGACACGATTATCGAGAGCCAATTTCCTGTTATAACGCATGTTTCATTTGCTACAAAACAGATGAAGCTGCGTGGAACGTGTTCGATATGTTCTCGAAAATAAGGCTGGTTCTGTTTCGATCGTTGCTGGAATCTCTCGGTAGAAGCGTCGCTTCCTCGGAGGATGCTACTCCTTCGCGGAAATCGCATCTTCTTCGATCCAATTTGCTGGACATGCTCGAGGAACTGACGTCCGTTGAAAACGAGAAAGGTTTCGTATTGGTCGCTTCGGTCCTTGCCAGCGAACTCGATTCCCCTTTGGAGTTTCTACAGCGCGAAGTAAATCATTTACCTGTTAATAAATAATATAATGCTCTCGATTGTGTATCCGTGTATGTGTGATTTAATTCTGTGGCATGTAGCAAGTCGAGACGAGATCAAGTAATTGTCCACAGAGATTGGTAGAGTTAAATGTTTTGCGAATTTAGATCAACTACTGAAATTTTTAAACGAGTACTTTTAGATATTTTTTTTATTTCATAACATATTATGTGTTTAACGAAGTATTGAAAAAAAAAAATAAATTGCATGATATTATTTGCTGTACTGTTTTTTCGTATGAAGTTATCTTGATAAAATTATGTACGCAAATAGAATTCAGAACCCCAGATAGATAACTAATATTTTTCAATATTTTTACCTTTCAATATCACGTATATAATATATTTTAATATTTCAATATAAAATATTGAAATATAAAAATATTAAAATATTGAAATATTGAAATATTAAAATATTAAAATATATTTTAATATTTCAATATAAAATATTTTATATATAATATATACAATAATAATGATATATATATGTATATGATATATAGAAAGAAACGTAGATAATGTACGAAATGTACTAGTTAAGTAAAAGCATGGTTGTAGCAATTTAATAATTTATTAATATCTTCAATTTTAATTTTAATAATTTATTTTAATTTTAATTCAATAATTTTCGTATTTGCTTTTCATGAAACATCTTGCAAAAAGAAAATACTGTGATATTCGTATAGTCATACACAGGTATAATAAACTCGTTTAAAGATACGTAGGTTAATTCTTCGTAAACTGTATTAATCCGTAGGATATCACTTTTAACTCTGTAAAGAATTAAATAATATAATTATAGGAAATATCGTAGCACGTATTGAAATGTGTCCGATACTGCTGAATTTTCATATCACACTAATTGCAAGAAATCATCTCTCTATCCATTTCTAGACTCTTTAATTCGACATGTGTAATTCTACAAATAAATGTGATAATTTCAGGCATCGCAGGATACGCTTCTCGTGGTGATTGAAACTTGTCCACACGATGGCAAACCCGTGCCATTCTTCGCCCAAGGTCCTTCCGCCAAAGTGCTTCGCGAAGCAACGACAATTTGGGACGTTCCAACTGCCATTAGACACATCATTGCTAGCTGGTGTCAGGACCCGAGCTGCAGAAATCGCCGACGCGACGTTATTTCATCGCCGATTACTCCGTTGAAGATCATCCCACGTAACGTGGCCGTATTGAGAAGAACGTCTCGGGACACTGCTAGAAAATCGGTGAGTCAATCGTTCAAAGTTGATTCTTTATTGGTAAAGTTTGTTAATTACAAATCATTGGTTAGACAGCGATACTTAATTTTCAAACTGGAAATTTATTTATTTTCCAGTGTTGAAACTTGAGTTACGTTGAATCGTGCAAAGGATTGTGTGTTTTTTTATTGGAAAAATTTATTTCAAAATTAGAAAAACAGTTTTTAATCGTGAATTGGTTTGTTAATGTATTAGGAAAGATTCGAATCAAAGTCAAAAGATCAGAGACGTTTGAGAAATAGACGCGATGAAATTCTTATTTGGTGACAAGTAGTACGTATTAATCGTATTGACTGTCGTTCATTATAGATGAACGACAAGGATAGTACATAATAATAAATGAAGGATAGAGATAGAGGTGAAACGTTCGTTGAAAGTTTGAATCGAATTCACCGGGGGTATGACGACAGTTTCAACCTGTCCAAGAATACTTGATATAAACCACATGCGAGTATAAATAGCGTTCTTCGATAGTGACCTAGACATTGAACCTGAAAAAATAACATTACCTGTGGTAACAGGAATCATCATAGTCACGTCAATATCGTTCATATCTACATCGTTCATTTTGATCGATCCACGATGATAGAACATAAGAATTCTTTTGATATTTGAGACATGATTCTTGTAAGAAAAGAAAAAAATATAAAACTTGAGAAATGAATTTCGATATAAATATCTAAAATAATTTTGTTAATTTTTAATTTTGAAAGTTAGAGAATTTTTAATTTTAAAGAATTTTGGCAGTTTTTAAGAAATTTAAATATTATTAATAATATATCTAATAATTTATTTGATATTCAAGAATAATTCTTGTGATTGTTTCTCTTGTAGAAATTCTCCTAAAAATATCATTATTTACATTATATTTATTATTATTTTGTTATTATGTTATTTAATACATTTTTAACATTTTTTTAAATATCACGTTAACATGCTTGTGTATGTATATTATTTCACAAACGAATTTTGCACTTGAGCAATAATAAATTAGATCTTTCAATTCAATTATACAATAATTTGATCATTCAATTGTTTAATTAGTAAAATAAATTACCTCGAATTAAATGTACAAAGTTTGGCTCTTCACATTGTATGAATTATCTAAAATTCGAATTTCAATATATCCTGTAAAAATTATAATGTAATACGAAGGTCGTTTTGAATATACGCTATTTTTTTTTTACAAACTCTATATATTTTTTAAGATAAATTATATAAGAGTCGTATATTATTTTAAAATGACATTCCAAGGGTAACTTATAATTACAAATATTCAATTTCGTAAAAGTATCAATTTCCTACGAACAATGTAATTATGTAATTCAGACCTGTGATTTCGACATAATTTAAAATTAATCATGACCTTCCGGGTATAAGATCCGTCAGAAAACGTTTCCAACATACATTCTACAGATACGCATGCACGAATCGACACGTGACAGTGTGTAAAGATATCACTGAATCGGTGAATGACGGTCAATTGCTATCGTTTGATCTTTGATCAAACTACTACGAACGATTGCCTTAATATTTCATCAAGTACTACTGTCTTTTTTGTTAACAAAAGTCATTGTACTTCTTTATCCCTTTTTTAAAAGAAATTTATCCTCTTTCTATTACAAACATTTTTATCAATTTTACAATTTTATTAAGCATTTATTATTGTAATATATTAATTGCATTGTAATTCCAATGTAATTTCATTGAGCATTCATTTTAATAGCGAGTAACAGCATTTTCTTCATTTTTTCATCTGTAACTTTCTCTTCATTCTGAAGAAGTGATGCAACATCATTGTAATATGAGTTTGTATTTGCTTTCAAGGCAGTGGCACTATCGTCATTCTCGAAAAAATAATTTTATTAATTAAACTCTATCCATTTATAAGAGAAATGACAATTAATATAATGATCAATCATAAATAAATTCATTAAATAACATCAAGGTATAAATTATGAACATGGATGAGTAAATATTAAATATAATAGTAAAAAAATAATTCAGTGGCATAAATAGAGTCGAAAAATTATGCACTTGCTACGAAAAAATAAATTTCATGATAAAAATAAATTACAAAATAAAATTATTATTTTATTAAGTTAGCATGACAAAATAATTTTAACTATACGCCTACGTTTCAAATTACAAGATCCTTTTTAATACTGTTCTTGTCTGAATGTCAAATGGGATTCGAGTAGAAAAAATGTAGAAATCAGAAAAAAAATGATACGAAGGAGAAACCGATACCTGAAACTGTTTCAATGTAGCAACACAAACGCACATGCAATTATGTCATATATGTACATACCTCGAGGACGAGGTTGACGTCGATAGAGTATAATCATTGATATGACACATGTGATGACAAACGACATGGTTGAATAAAATAGAGTAACTAGTTAATTTATATTCATTTATAAGAAATTTTCAGTTTAATGTATTGCTAATTTTTTAATTATTTTACATTTGCATGAAAATCCGCAATCTAATTAGTTACGCTATGAAGGGAACAAGTTTAGTTACAAATAATATAATAATATGATAGATAATCAACATATATTACAATAATAATGAATATAAATGATTTCTGATAAGGTTTCTATCAATATTAAACTAGTTTATAATTGCAATAATTTCAGCTGAAATTCACGAACTGAATTCTTAACAATTACGTGGTAGTTACATATCGTAATAATTAGTTGATTAATGCGATTCAGAAAATTTTTTTAATAGATATAAATGCAGTGGAAATGAAATGCAAAACAAAAATTTCAATTCTTTTCTGGATTTCTTTCTTTACAATCCATGTGCATGTTTTTTCCTAAAAAAATACTTCGTAACACAATAAATGTTTCTTAAATTTTTTTTATATATATTTTTTTCTCTTTTGTACTTTTATCAGGGCACGTTCTTGAACCGCAACTTTGTAGTCGATTTTCCACATATGCATCCACTTTACTATTACGAAATAATGAGTGATTATGATTGAGGTATAGGACTTGGATATACTCAGAGCTATGCTTTGTGCACTTATTTTATTTATCAAGTTTGTTTTTGCAATAGTATAATACATATAAGTTTATAGTTTTCAATATTGAATAGCTCTGATTCTAAACATTTCATAGATATTTTATATATATATTTATATATATATATATATATTTTTTTTTTCATAGTATAATAAATAAATATATAATTAGTCTTTTAAATGTTTAAATGTATAATAATTACATTACGTACCTCATTATATATACATTTAAAAGACTAGTAACAATAGAATGTAATTTAATAAGTAATAATAGAAACATTTTTGTGCAGGATGACGGCAACAAGACTGATACTCCAAATATTAAGGTAAAATCGCTGTGTCTCTCTTTTATAAATTTATACTTTATATAGTATATAAACTTATGATTTACAACTTAAAAATATACTTTATACAGTATATAAATTATACTTTATCCAACATTATAAACTAAATGAATTACGAAAAGAAAATAACGTGCCTTCACACTAGATCTACCTCATGCGTGCACAACGTGATGTTAGTCTTTCATTATCAGTCGTGATATACGATAATAAAAACTAACATCACGGTGTTGCGCGGGAATTATATAATTTTTTCAGTAAAAGGTATATTTCTCTTAATTAAGAAACGAAAATCTGGCACAATTGATGAAATCGTCCATTTTGATTAATGGAAACAATTAAAAGCATCGCGTGACCATTATATAACTGATATTTTCGTAATCGTATTATCATTTATGTAACGTCATTGTTATTTCAGTCATTCCTCGCATCCCTCTACATATAACGAATTAATATTATTCTTTTTTTTTTTTTTACGAACAGAACGAGATTGTTAAAGATGTGTCGACTTGAATGCTAAGGTAATACATTTGTAACTCAACGTTTGACATTTAACTCTTAACTGTTATCATTCAATTGTGGAAATTTAGAAATTTTTAATTTAATTTAGTTTCATTATTCATTCCCAGTGAATATAAAAATACAGAATTTCTCAAATTTTGGTAATGTAACATGCATTGTTATTTATAATGATCTAGAATATATTAGTAATTAATTATTATTAATGTTACATACAATTTTTGATATATTATTATCAATTTTAATTCATATATGAAAAATTTATAGTTATAATACACATTCATCTTATTCAATGGAATATTGAAGAGAAGTGTGTATTGAACGAAACGTTTGTTTACAGGAAGAGACGAAACAAAGCAAGGAACCACGAAATTCAAGTACGAATTCAGCAAATCTTGCAGAGAAATTCACCACGATCTTTGGCATTGTCGTCTCAATGATTGGTGCATTTATCCTTACCTCCTAAAAGAAATATCTTTCACGTTGTTCTTGCAACCGACGATCTTGATTCTTCAATTTTTCTTTTTTTTTTTTTTTTTTTTTTTTTTGGAAAGTACACGGGAAGTACTTTCGCGTTTTTGCGATTTTTGCTTTTTGCAGAAAGTATATTCTTGGATTTTTGTGAATGAACGTAATTTCGCGATGGTGTCTATAAATCTATTTTTTTTTATCTTTGTAAAGAAATGTACTTGTATTTTTATAACGGTGTTTAAATGTATCTTGTGGAACATACATTTTTTTAATTGTACGGGTTGCACTGATATTTGTATTTTAAACATAAATGAATTTTTGTATATAATTATTTTTGTATATATTTGTTATATATTTTGTATAATATATAATGTACTTTTGTATCTCTGTAAATGAATGTACTTTTATAGTGGTGTTCAAATGTATTTTGTAGAGAATACATTTTTTTAACTATACACGGTTAACTATATTAACTATTAACTATACATTTTTTAACTTTAAACATTGCAATGATATTCGTATGTTAAATATATAATGTATTTTTCTATATAAATATTAATTTTGTATATTAATATTAAATACATTTTAAATATAAATGCATATTTGTATCTCTGCAAATAAATGTACTTTTACAGTGGTGTTTAAATGTATTTTGTAGCAAATACATTTTTCTAAATGTACACGAGTTTTAAACATTGGAATGATATTTGTATTTTAAACATAAATGTATTTTTATATCTCTGTAAATAAATGTGCTTTTACAGTGGTGTTTAAATGTATTTTGTAGAAAATACATTTTTCTAAATGTACACGAGTTTTAAACATTGCCATGATACTTGTATGTTAAATGTAAATGTATTTTTGTATATAAATATATTTATGTAAATGTATTTTAAATACAAATGTATTTTTGTATCTCTGTAAATAAATGTACTTTTAAATGTATTTTGTAGAAAATAAGTTTTTCAACTGTGCAGAAGTTTTTGTATTACTATTGCATTTACAAACACATTTAATGTATTTTAAATATATTTTGTACATATTGTGAATACACTCTTGTGATGATATCTAAATGTATTTTTGTACTTTTGTAAATAAACGTATGTTTTCAAAGGTATACATATACATTTAAATGTGTTTCGTAGAAAATAAATCTATTTTTTTATTTTCGTAATGGTATTAAAATGTTACTTGTAAAAAATAAATGTGTTCTTGCGATTTCGTATTTGCAATGGTTCCTAAATGCATCTTCTGAAAAATTGTTGATGAACGTGCTTTTCCAGCGGTATTTAATTCTCGAACAAGTTAATTGTACTTTGCATTCTTTTAATTACAAAAGTTTCGAACCATCTACATTGCTTTTGCAATGAATTCTCTGGAAAATAAACATACTCTTCTATCCGTATTCGTGAACAAACTTATTTGCGAAATCAAAGTGTGTTTTGTTCCACGTATTGTTCCATTCGTTCAACCGTCAGCCGATGTCTCGTCGCGACAAACTGGAGGAAACTGCACGCATCTAATAAACACGCGACTGCAACGTTCGAAACAGTGAAGAAACACGAAATCGCAAAGGAAGACAGAAATCCTAGAAAGTATAATAACGTAAAATTCGACGGTGCAACGCCGAGCTGCGTCTCCGCAACAATTTCGCCGCGGAACGAGACAAAGGAAACAAAAAAAAAAAAAAAAAAAGGAAAAACGAAAGAGGACCTTACTCAAGCGTCGTCCCTCGTCATAAATCTGCGCCGCGGCGACGTTCCCAAAACGGGGAGAGAAAGGGTAGGTAAAAGGACACGGAGAAGGAAGAAAGGAAGAACGGACAGAGAGGGAAGGAAGAACAAGGCGTGCAGCCACTTTAATTTTCGCGAGTGTTCGCCGCCGCGTGGAAAATGGCCACCAATTTCGCGAAGGCGAAGCAAGAAACGGGGGGTGTGGGAGGGTGCTGGTAAAGAAGAAGCAGCCAGCCTAGAGCGAGAAAAATTCTCATTCCTCGTGGAAATATGGCCGAAACAAAGGCACCGACGGAGTCACAATTAGCGAAACAACGTGCAAGGAATGGCGAACTATGGGGAGGAAAGGCGAAGAAAAAGGGGGAAGGAGAGTCCTCCTTCTGGCCGCAACGTTTCCCTGAATTACTCGGGCATCTTCTTCACCCCCTTTCCGCCTTTGATATTTCGCGTTCTCCTCATTCCTTTCGCGACTTTCCTCCCCCAGGACAAAGAGGGTGGTCGAAGGGTGGGTGGAAATCCTCCGGGGAGTTTGGTTTATTTACCTTGACCGGACTCCGCGATTGTTTGCTACGCGACTCGGTACACTCTCGTCTCGGCCGCTGTGTTTTTTCGACGTTCCACCCGCCGATGGAATTTCCTTTGACTTTGGCGAGAAGCCGACGAGACGATCGAGGGGAGAGGGTTGCGGAAATGGAAACGAGACAACGGCGATCCACGACGACGTTGACCGTCGAGCTTTCGATATTGTATATTAGGATTGTAAATGTTGATGAAAATGTAATAATCTTTGGTGTTGTTGAGGAAACGGTGGTACGGAGGCTACAAGACACACAAAAGAGACACTGTCTCGTTGACCTGAAGAAGTTGATGTTGCTCGAGCTTATCCACTGATGGGTTTGCGTAAATAATAATAATAATAATAATAATAATTTGACGCAATTTTCTTGAGAGAACAGTTGGTAAAAATTCCAGTATAAATTCTATGCGATATGACATATTTCACGATGAAATATATAACAATGATATAACAATAATAATAAATAAAATATAACAATAATAATAAATAAAATGGAACTAAAATTGAATAAAATTGAAATGCATTTTAACAGTGTAGAAAGATGGACGAGAGTTATTGGAAGTTGTCTACATTTTGAACTGTTATAACTTCATACAAAAAAAAAAAAAAGAAAGGAAGAAAAATGTACAACAATTCAGCTAAATTAATTTTAAAGTACGAAGTCTTTACTTTGTTCGTCTTTACATCATGTAGCAAAGATACATTTGTTCTTGAAAATATCAAAAATCCGAGCATATTTTAATACTGAAAATTATTAAGAAATTTTTCTAAGTATCAACCATGATCTTGAAGCTCTCGATCACATGAATTTTATTTTCGAGCAGATATTCCATCGAAACGAGCGTGTTTCGAAATATTTCGAAACACGTAGTTCAAAGTTACCGAATCCGACTGTTTGAAAATTTGAGATTAAGAGACTGTTAAATTATTTTGCAACATGACGACTAAACGCATCTCTCAACCATGAAAAATATGTTCACAATAAAGTCATCCAAGCTCCACGCGAACGTGTAAAGTCGTTCTACCGAAACGAACTAAAATATTTTTGTAACGCGTAATTTAAAGCGATAGAATTCAAGTGTTCCGAAACAAATTGATAAACTTTCAACGGTTTTAATTATTCTGCAACTAAAAAGACAACATCCACCGACCATCAACAACAAAGTACAGACGAGTCGCTCAAATTTGGCGCAATTTCCATCGTCCACAAACGAGGACTATCGAGACTCAACTTTCGAAAAAAAAAAAAAAAAAACGAAATCTACAGTTACGAAATATCCAGTTGCTATTAATTAACAAGCACCCAACCGCTGGCAATTAATTCGCGATACACCAATTAAAGTCAACGCCGGTTTTTCCAACACCGGTCGAAAAAAAAAAAAGAAAAAAATAGAATAAAATAAAATCTCGAAAATTATAATCCACGGCGATACACAAGAACAATTTAAACCAAGCAAGTGGAGGGGAGGGGTAATAAAAACGAATAAATCGCTAACGCGAAGCGTGAAAATCGTGATACGCTTTTATTTTTCGGGCCGAGGCGTTAAAATCCAGCGTCGAGGGAGAGAGAAGAAGAGGAAGAAAAAAAAAAAAAGAAAAAAAGAGAGAGAGAGAGAGAGAAAGAAGCGGAAGGATAGGCGTGCGGAGCAGAAGAGGGGAGAGGGGCGGAGAGACGGAATGAAAGTCGTCAGAATAAATTGGAGGCAGTAAAATTAAGCGGGCGTCGGTAGCAACACGCCGTGTCGTTCTTATTTTTGTTTATCGTTCTATTTACCGTTGTGTTAAATTCACCCGCTATCTTGCTTGATGTACGAGCCGAAACGGAGACGCCGGACGCCGGTGATGCATCACGCGCGCGCGCGCGCGCGCGAAAAGCTTAACGGCTTGGTTGTTGCGTGCCAACCCGGCGACGACAAATTAACCGATTTTTATATCTCGTTTTTGTTCGATTTCTCCATCGTTTTCTCTCCAGATTTTTTTTTTTTTTGTTTTCTTGGTAACGATAATGACAGATTTGGTCTACGCCAGCTTCTAATTATTTTTCAATCTTCTACTCTTTTTGTTTTGGCAATTTAAAAATGTCGAGCGTGATACAAGAACAGTGGGATTGAACGGTGAAATTTTTGTCAAATGCTAGTGCCAAGAACAATTTAGATTTATACAACATGAAGTCAGCGTGTCGAATCAGGGATTTTTGCACCCCTTGCATTAGGGGTGCGAATTATAGTTACCAGATTCTATAGTTCCCAGCTGTCGCATTCTGAAACTGACAGACGACACGCAACAGGCGTGGAAGTTATTCGAAAGACGAGTCGCAAAGAAAGAGTAAAATTTTCTCATTAAAGCCTCATCAGTCCATCGAGAGAGTCGGGTTTCCAATTTTCTCAATTTCTGTTCTCACGGTGCAAAGATTTCCAGTGACCGACGATTGGTCACCCGTTCAAATTTCTAATTTATAGTATATTTACATTTATTAGTTATAGTATTTACAATATTAATTTATAGTATATTTATTTGTACACCGATAAATATCTAACGAGATGATAATTCACAGAAGTGATAATTATGCACTCATATTATAGTATTATAGTATTTATAGTATTTATAGTAAATAACTTATAGTATATTTATAGCATTTATAGTATATAATTTATAGTATATTTATAGTATTTATAGTATTTATAGTATATAGTATATAGTACTTATAGTATTTATAGTATGTAGTATATAGTATTTATAGTATTTACAGTATTTTCAGTATTTACAGTATTATTTATAGTATTTATAGTAGCGATAGTATTTATAGTATTTATAGTATATTTTGTACTCGTATTATAATAAATCGTATTTATAGTACCGATAGTATTTATAGTATATTTTGTACTCGTATTATAATATATCGTATTTATAGTACCGATAGTATTTATAGTATATTTTATACTCGTATTATAGTATTATAATATGATATTATAGTATACCGTATTTATAGTATCGATAGTATTGATAGTATATTTTGTACTCGTATTATAGTATATCGTATTTATAGTATCGATAGTATTTATAGTATATTTTATACTCGTATTATAGTATTATAGTATTTATAGTATATCGTATTTATAGTATCGATAGTATTTATAGTATTTATAGCATATCGTATTTATAGTATCGATAGTATTTATAGTATATTTTATACTCGTATTATAGTATTATAGTATTTATAGTATATCGTATTTATAGTATCGATAGTATTTATAGTATTTATAGCATATCGTATTTATAGTATCGATAGTATTTATAGTATATTTTATACTCGTATTATAGTATTATAGTATTTATAGTATATCGTATTTATAGTATCGATAGTATTTATAGTATTTATAGTATATCGTATTTATAGTATCGATAGTATTTATAGTATTTATAGTATATTTTTACTTATATGCCGATAAATATCTAACGAGATGATAACTCACAGATAATTACGCACTCGCTCGACAACTCTCGGCCGCAGCCGCAACTGTTTGGATTTTTCAAGCTCAATTGTCCCCGATATTTTGGCCGATCGTTCAACTTTTCGTTTATTGTCTCGAATTGTCGAATTATCGATTTGCTGGATTTTCAACAGCGAAGGGGAGGGGCGTGTTTCGAGAATTTTCAAGGGCGCTTCTCGTCGAACCAGTTCCAGATTTTTAACGCTCGATCGACTCGACTCGTTCCCGACGATGGAACGTCGCGATTAAAAAACTATGTCGGCCAATTTTTCTCTTGGTTGATCGATCCGACACGACTGGCGGGGCGTATCGCAATCAGTCAGATTATTTAACATTTAATCTCAATTCGTAATTGATAATTTAAACTAATTCGCCCTCGCCGTGTTAATTATTGTGCGCGAATTAATATGAAGTGCTCCAAAATTAGATAATCTAATAAACCGAGACACCTGCGTGATTGTCGATGATCGAACAACTAGAAATTAATAATTCGACACGAGAATTAATAACGACCGATTGAATGATTGAAAATTACGAAATTTTGGTTGATAGGAATGTTTGTGAATGAAAATAAGAATTCATCGATTCATAATAAAAAGAATGATAGCATCCGTTTTCTCTAATCGTCGTTCCAACGATCATATGATTTTTCCAAAATCCACTTCACTATTGTAACTGATTGTGAGCTACGATGATCGCACATTCACGACTTCGTTATCTCTGACAATAAATCCCGAACAGTCACCAGCGGCGATAATTCGTCCAACGATTGATCGATTCGTCTACAAACCGCGAAAACGCAGCAAAATTAAAGGGCATTTAATCCTTGATTGGATCTTCAGTGTGAAGAAGTTTAATTTAGTTTAATTCACGTCGGAATGGTGTGAATGATTAATCACTGACTGAGATGAAGAAAGATTTGCACGAAAGATTATATAATTATGAAAATCAAATCGACATAGAATTATTATGATATACATACTTCACGATTTTAACATACTGTACATATTACAATTCTTACGTACTTTATATATAATTATAGAAATTAAATCGACATAGAATTATTATAAATATATAAATACTTGTATAATATTATACTATACTAATATATAAATACTTATATAATATTATACTATATTATACTATATAATACTATATAATATTAATATATTATATTAATTATACTATATTATACTATATTATACTATATAATAATATTATACTATACTAATATATAAATGCATACATGATATTATACTATATAATAATATTATACTATACTAACATATAAATACTTATATAATATTATACTGTATTATACTATATAATAATATTATACTATACTAATATATAAATACTTATATAATATAATATACTTATATAATATTATACTATATTATACTATATAATACTATATNTTTTTTTTTTTTTTTTTTTTTTTTTTTTTCTTGGAAACTGTGTTAAATTTTTTCTGAGCGAGGCACATTAAAATTTTCATCGCTGCTGAATTTTTAATTCCTATTTCTCCCGTCTTTTGAATTTCATGTTCTTCTTGTGAAGATGTAAATTTTTCAGTTGGAAGGTATAAAAATATCTCGAACTAATGCAAGATATTCTCGATTTTATTCCGAGAAAGTTTGATCTCTTTCTCGTGCATCATATTTTTCTTCTTTCTTTTTGAAATATTTTTTCTGGATAATTTTTGTTAGTATTAGTACTTTGAGGAATACTAGAATATACTGAATAAATATTAGAGAAGGAAGATACATGTATCAAATAGTGGTTTTGTCTTTAAATATTTCAGTTGAAGTTGAAACTTGGGTGAAACGAATTCTCTTCTCTCGTATTTTTTCTTATATTCTTTCCTATAATTTATTTTTCCTTTTTAAATTCCAAAGGTACGATATTTCAAACAATGTTTCAAGATAAAAAAAAAAAAACAGTAAACAGAGAGCGATCGATTTATTTTAGAAATTCTACTTACACTTGGCAAATGATTTTAAAATGTCTGTTAAAAAAAAATTTAATTGGAACAAACCGAAAGAACGTCATTACTCTGTAAACAGGCACAATTATTAATTATTAACTAATACATTAATTCAATTGCACAAAATTAAAATAATGGTAACGAGGACATTTCCATAGACCGTGATAATAATTTCTGATTAACCTAGAAACGTATATACATTTACGTATGTATAACGTAACATAACGGTGCTGTTAGATTTCGAAAGGAAAGCATTTTGATGAGTATCAGATAAAAAAAGGAACGGTGCACCACACGCAGCTGTGTTACTTCCTGGTTTAAATTACATAATTCCAGGATTTCAAAAGTTTCTGAAATTTTATACGCCGTCGTTGCTTTCCATTGTTTTCCCAATTATCGAACAAATTCACTTTTCTATTTAAGTAATAATTGTTTAAATAGATTCTAGTTAAATTCTTTTTCTAATATTCCAGTGTTCGTGATATTTCAGTATGTTGTGAGTGATCGACAATGAAGATGACAATTCATTAGTATTTTTAGTAAATTGAATCTTAAAATATCACCTGACAGTCTATGTTTTGTTATATTTCAGAATTCGACGCTGAATGTAGTTAATGCAATTCAGTTTGCTGGAATTAAGTCAAAAATATATGGAGTGTGGAAACGTCAAGTTTCAGCGTTTCTCAGAGAACGGAGATTTATTCTCCAGTATATACTTCAACTTTGTATTTTCTTATTTCATATTGAAAGAAATGTGAAACTCGGAGAATTTGAATTTGCAGTGCAACGTAGCCAGTGATAAGAAGCACACGTAGAAGTACGCGAAGAAATATTCAACTTAAAATTCGTTTCAACCCAAAAATTGACATTTTCACTTTTTCCCGTGGATCCTTCATATGAAAGTATTGTCTAGATGATCAATTTCATTGACGTTTAGTAAATTGAACCTTTTTTCAGTTTTATTATTATTAGTAAATTGAAACTTTTTCAATTTTATTCATTAGTAAATTGAAACTTTTTCAATTTTATTATTCCTGAAAATACAGTGTATTAAATGCATTTAATCCGGTTTACCAGAATTAATCTGCAAACGTGCATATGAGAACATTTATGTCAAAATGTAGGAAAAAAGAACGTAAAAAAAGAAAGAAAAAAACATCCTGTCAGGTAACGCAATTACGTTCAAGAAAACCTGGTTTATTCGCGTATCATGGTATCAACATTATAGGTTGAATTGATTGCTTAAACGTCGATATTTGAATACTTCTGACGAAATCATATTCGAATAGCGTTTCATATTTTCTATTCGAGGATAATGCAGGAAATGTTTTACTAAAAATAAAAAAAAGAAATTGATTGAGGAGTGTATAAAATGGTTGTTAAATCGATGTTAATGTAATTTCGATAGAAAAGAATTGATTGAAACGCGAGAAGAATATCTCTGACGAAAGAATATAACAAACTATTTGATTTTTTATTAAATTTCATTCTTGAATGTCTTCGAAGTGAATTTTTATTTTTGCTGATTATTCCTCCAAATATTTTTGCTGAAAAGACCGATCGTGTATTAAAGTAGAGACTTCAGCGAGCATCTCAGAATTTTTCCAGACTTTCTCAAAGTCAGAAACAGTAAAATATATTTATTCTTGATTCCAAGACTGACCGCTTGTCAAGATAGAGAGTATTCGTCGAGTGTCTCAGAATTTTTCCAGACTTTTCAAAAGTCGAAAACAGTAAAAATATTGGTCAGTAATTACAAATAAGACCGTGAAAGATATTAAGATATTCTTAAAACAAAAAGTTCGGGTAAAGGTGATTCTACGCTATTTGTCCCTTGCGACAAACGAAATCTCGTCGTATTCCCTTGACGAGCGAATGAAAATATTTTTAAACTCGACGTACGAAGTACCAAAAATGATAAACAGTGAACAGGACTAGACGATAAACAAAAGCGTGCCCACCTTGCAAGGCGCTCGAGTATCGATTGTGACCGGTTTTTGTTCTTCATTCCGTATGACTCCGCTGAGAGAAAAGCGAGAGTGGGGCACCGCGTAATATAAAGGAGAACCGGTCCAAGAAGTAACCGTTCCCACTCCATCGGCCGTTCTCCATCTCTTTGGTTCACTATACGAGTGTCTTGCATGTCTCTTTCCGTGACCGGTCGTACTTGGCCATCGTTGTCGTAGTCGTCGATCGTTCTTCCCCCGATTTCTTCATATTACTCTGGCTTCAGGATCGACGACACCCCGTTGCTAGACAAGGTAAGAGCGTAAACTCCATCGTAGACATTTGTCCAAAAATATTATAGACTTCTTACTCTAGCTTCGTATTTTTGTGAGTATAATTCAAGCAGTAGAACATTTTTTTTTTTTTTTCTATGTGCGTCGAAACGTTTGTGTTTTGGATTTTTACGTATCTTTTTTCATGTCAAAATTTTACACGCAATAACTTACACCGTTTGAAAATATCCTGTATATGTGCCAACACATTTTACGTACATTTCGTACATATTTTGCGTGCAGAAACATCTTCGATTTATATATTACAAAATGGCAAATACATTATTTATGAATGCTGAAATATCGCGCGAAAATTTTTAATATTCTACGACAGCACGAAGGTGTAAAATTTGACTGGATTCTGAATTCATTTTTTTAAGATTTTGATTTTTGAATATCGAAATTTAATATTGAAATATAGTGTTGGGAGTATTTTGTAAATTATGAATGTAACGTAGTTTTTTTCGTTGGTGTTTATCGCGTGTACTTGGAGAGTAGCACGATGTAGTTGTTTGGTCATACATTTGGACGAAAGTGAAAGTGATGCTGGTTTTTTTGCTTCTCGTTCTCGAGCTTCTATTTTTTTCTGCCTCGATAAAGAGGCAGTTTCAACAGCTTCAACGTGTGCTGTCACGTTTACGTTACAGTTGTTGCACTACAGAGAAAGAATACAATGAGTCTATTGAAGATTTTCAACAATTCATTAGAAACAATTTTCGATATAATCAACAGGTAAAGAGTTCAGATAATAGTTCTTAACGACTCACTCTGTACAACAAAAATTAAAAATACATATAGAAGTCTTTATATAATTGAGGAAACTAATTATAATCTGCTACGAATGAATCCATTTGTTAAAGAAATTTATTTTCTGTAACATACAAAATGTAAAATACGAGAGAAACTTTTCATTCTGCGTTTTTAGTGTTTTTGTAAAATTGGAAATAATAAATTTCTAGAAGTTAGTAGAATTTTTCGATTTAAAAAGATGGCACGTATACATATTAAAACTTATTTCAATTGGAAATATCTCTCGATTTCACTTGATTACAACACTGTGTGTCGATAAAAAAAAGTGATCTGACGTTTCTGAAAAAGAAAAGTAGACTGTACCTTCAATGTAAGTCGAGTATACCCAATTGAAAGTTATCGAAGTTGAAATATTCAACTCGAATGTTGCAAAATATGTTGCCAGCGTTCAAAAAAAAAAAAAAAGAGCTCTTAAAGAAACTAAACTCTGCTTCGCTTTTTCGTAAAATAAGAATAATTTTAAATCTTAGAATGAAATTAGAATTGTAAACTTTAATTGCGCAATATAAACACGTGCACACAATTTATTACATCCGTTGTAAGCTTAGGAACAGCAGAGACACCGAGAATCTAAAAACACGTGTCAAAATTTATTCATCTCTCGATTTCAAGATCAATTTGACATTTCCAGAGGGAAGAGAAATCAAATCACACGTAGCGTGTGAATCGTCGAGTGTGATATTAAAATCAAAAGCTGTCGAATTTGAGAAACGTCTTAAAATTCGAAAGCCTCGGAATATCAACGCAGCGATATATACACATATATATTTTTGGCTAAAATCCGGCCGGTAGAAAGCGAAAGTAAGATTTACATTTTCAGCAGTTTTGCGATAATCACGGTTCTCGCTTACGCTAGCAAGAACCCATCGCGTTTCGAAATAACGTTTCAAGCTTTCCCTTTGACTTCGCGGTTCGAACAAAATTCATCGTTGCATCACGACGATCTTCCGTTACGCGCCAAATCCACGTTGCCGTTTTCGAACAAATCCACCTCCGTTTTGGAATCTTGCAAACAACCGCTATGTACAACGTAAATTACGTAATAGTCAACGTCGCGTAAGATAAATATCGGTTAAAGAAAACATCAAGTACGTGCACTTTTTTTCTGTTGATCGATCATCCAGTTCCGGCGTTTGGTACGTTCGCTTCGATCATTATCGTTACACCGAGGATTTTTATTCATTTACGACAGGAAATCGAAAGCACACGATGCACGTTAGGCGTTAATTGTATGAAATGTCTAAGATAGAAAATTAGATAAATAATTAGATCTGATTTTTCATAGATCGCGCGCGTGATGTGAAGATATGAATAAAATGTTCAAGCTCCTATAATGTTTGGCGTGTGAAACAATTTCCTTCTTAAAATCGTGAACCTTTCACAAAAATTCTCCTGTATAATGGTAACATATAGCAAGTATGTTCTATTTTTTTTTTTTGGTTGTGCTCCTGAAAATTTGTTGGAAACCTAACGTAGCGTGATTATTAATCGAATCAATAATTCTAAATAGTAAGTAATATTGTAGAAATTACTTCATAATTTATTTCATTTATTATCATTTTATATTTATAATTATTATTCTAATATTTATTATTTTATTATTGTATAAATTGTTTGTTATTATATTATTATATTTATTATTTAATAATTATATTATTATTTTATATTAAATTCATTTATTATTTTTTTATTATTTAATATTATTTTAGAATTATGTTTTGTCAAACGAATGTGATTTTAGAGTTAATCGAGATTCGTAGAATGTTCGAAAAGACGTACGTACTGACTTCTTTCACAATTAGTACAGATTATTAGAAAACTCTCAGTGTTGTTTTATAGAAATACTTTCTTCGTCGCTCTTTAATTAAAAACTCTTATTGTTAGTAACAATTTTCGACTAATATTAAGACTTTCTTCTTCCTTTCTCAGCATAGTCTATACTGTCTATCCAAATCAATTTCGATAATGATATTTAACAATTTTCCTTTTCTTCTTCAAGCAATACGACTCACAACGTCTAGACATTTGTATTTATTCGAGAATTTCTGACAAATTTATATGATAGTTTGTGAATGATAGTTTCATTCGTTTAAACAAATATTTCATTCGTTCCTCAACTTGACACACTTCTCTTATAAAACGTTATATTTCTAACTTGTTATACATTTTTGATATTTTCTAACATATAACGTGTAACACATATTTTCAACATCAGAATTGCAGATAATATTCGTTTTCAATAATAATATTTCCCTTGACAGGCAATAACCGATAGAATTATTCGGTTAAGTTCATCCAATTATCTAGCCAATCATTCAGTTAAGTTCAATTAATACATGCAATAACTGATCTAATCATTGGCTTCTAATTGTTGTCATTATTGTGCTAGAATTATGGATTCACGTACCACGGATTCATTGTACATCTTTTAACGAAAACCATGGATTTCTAAATCCGTACATTTGTGCATTACGTGTACAACAAGAATTGTTTGCAAACACGAATTTCTAACAGGTGCGCTTGTAACATCACGCGAAAGAAAGCAAAAGTTTCGGTAGATCTCTCAGTAGAGTATGACCGCACGTTCTTTACTTTCTGTCACGTTCACGAGCTGCCTTTCCATCGTTGCCCAATTTCAGGTTTTATCAAGGACGGTCTTTGGCAATATGCTGTGTAGTTTTTCTGGTGCACAAATAATGCGTCTTTCCCTTCAAATGCAACATAAACACGGTTTTTTTTTTTTTATTTCTCTGCGACGACGCTAGATTTCCGTGAATGTTCTCTTTATTTACAGTAATGGCAGTCATGGTAACAGTATCAAAGTTATGTACATATGTCATTTGTTTAATTTTATAATTTTTACAAGATTCGACGATCATTACGACGTGATATCGGCAAATTACAATCAATTGAAATCAGTTTTACAATTTTATAATTTTCAGAGACGATCAATTTGTCAACTAAGTTTTTACTTAACGTGTACAAAGTGTTGAATTACGATAAATTATTACGTTATAGACTTTTATGTAAATTCATATTTTTGAGAATATAAAAGCATTGAATTTTGGATATTTTATACACACCTTTTTTATATTGCACGCGCTCTTTGAAATTCTGTATTTTAAGGATTTTTATGCATTTATGCATAAAAATCCGCTGTCTAATAATAAACGATTCATGATTGCTAGCTGAAGTGAAAATTTCGTAAAGGAAATTTCGTAGAATTACGGTGTCGAAATTGAAATTTCATTTTTATGTAATTCCTCTCTTTCTTGCCGTATATATTTCGCAAATGCAGGCCGAAAGTGTTCTTTCGTTATTAGAAAGCAGCTGTCTATGACTCATATTGCAATACTCCTCGTATGAATCAAACGTGAAATTCTTGTATGAAAATATTATCAAAAATCATTGATCGTTAATGACAATGAGCATTAATACCTATTCATTAGCACAATAAAATTAATATATTAACTTTTATGTTGTTATAGAAATATTAGACTGTTCAAGTTAATCACTGTATAGTTAATCATTGATTTCCTTCATTGTCATTTTCTTTTATCTATTTTTTGGAAGAATCGATAAAGTTGCACAGTATCAATCTCCTGTACGAATGTTTGACAATTTACAATTTATTCTATAGTTCGTGATGTCCGTTAATCTTTTTCTATTTTTTCTAATTATTTATTTTAAAAAGTTTCATCATACGATTAATTACAATATATTTAATATCGTTAGTCACATATAGTAACAATACATATATCGTTAGTCACAATATAGTAATATCGTTATCATACAGACATTGAACAAATTTATATTTAGATTTAATTAAAATTTTTAACTTGATTATTAATCTGTATATACCGTAAAATAATCCAACATAAATTATTATTAGCAGGACATTTATAATTCAACAGTACCATTTGATAATTAATATGATATATTCAAAAATTCATAAAAAAAATAAGCAATCGTCAGTTTAAAAATGAATAAGAAATATAAAATACAATTCCTTATACTGATCTTTATTTCAATGATACCTATGATACAATATGATACAAGAATTGATTAATCCTCGATCTTCTTAATTATTTAAGCATTTAACTTTAAATTTAACAGCTACAAATGAACATCTAATTAGATACATTGTTTACTGTATCCTTATTCGTAGTAAATTCTTAGTCTTTCATAGATGAAATGTTTCATTGAACATCTGACATTGCATTAATGCGAATAGGCTTGGAAGGATGTTTATTTGTGTCGTTGTTCAATGCTTTACTTGGGATTCAAGCTGGCTTCTAGCAGTAAAACTCGTTGATCCATCGACAGAGACCTTTTAATTTCCTTTTTTATTACCTGATTCATTTTTATTCGACTAAACAATAGAAGCAATCAGTGTCTAATACATCGTGCTTTCGATGAAAACTTCGAACTTTTTAAATTAAATTTGACAAGACAAAATCTCCTGTGCATATATTAAAATTGTTTAAATTAAATTTAGTAAATTAAAATCTCCACGAATTCTTCACTGTAATAACATATAATAATTGATGAAATAATGTCTTCCTTCACATGACGAGTATGATATATATTCATCAAACACAAATAATAAATGATACAAATAACGTGAATTACTCCATCTACTTAAAAACTAAAAAAAAAGTTACGTCCAATAAACTACCATTCACGATACGATGCGCATTCTAGATTGAAATTAATCAACGAACAGATAATGAAGGAAGAAAAAGCAGAAGAAATATTGTCGATCTCCTTTCTTTTCACCAGGAGGAAAGAGGACACGGAATTCCTTTCGGTCAACCGTGACGAGTTAGAGAAAGTTTAGCGTTAAGCAAGCCGCTTCTGGTCAGCAATAATTCCTCATATAAGAACGATGTGTATCTCGAGTATTTGCGTAACCTGTTACAGCGCGCATTGAACGTATGCATGCGCATTGAACGTATGCATGCGCATTGAGTATCACTCACGCTCATTATCAGTCACATCCAAACGATGATTTTATCCCTCGGTTCGATTATTTGTTAAAAATCATGATGTTATCAGTACGTGAGATTGTCATTTGACGTTTCGACGAGGAGTTAAACAACATTTCAACAACGTTCTTAGAATTTTTATTCCTATTATAAATCGAAATAATTTGAAGACTCTTGTTGGTTATTAATTATTGATGTTCTCTTATTTTCTTTTTTCAGTTTTATATTATTGTTAATTCTATTTGAATAGAAACGTTTCATGTTATTTTGATCAAAACAGGAAAATAATAATCTTTCGGAATTTTTATATTACTTTTACATCTATATAATTTTCTTATTATTAATTTTGTTTGAATAAAAGTTGCGAATTTATTACAGTTTTATTTAAATGAAAATTATAATTCTTTTTAATTCCTATATTATTATTACGGATTTTTTTATATTTCGTGGTACTTTATGAAATTCAGATGGTACACAATATTCGTTCGCGTGTGCAAGCAAAATTTGCTCAAGTTTTTTTATACAGAGTTTGCGTACGCGAAATTTTCGCGTCAGTGAAATAAATTTCTGTTTGCGGAGACTAGATCCCTCTGCAAAGAACATCTACGTACACTCGTGAAATTCACGTTTATATATTTTTTTCTTCTAACGTATATATATGTATACAATATATAGTTTTTAATTCCTGCGAATATTTCTTCGTCTGTAAAAACTGTAATTCTTTTATATATTTAGATTAAATTAACTAACAACGACTTTTTTAATTTAATATAATTTTCATTCAAATTAATGCTTAATTCGTCCAGAAGCAAACCGCGTAACTTCTGTCTTACGATGGAGGGAAAATTCTTACGAATCGGAAAAATGTTTTAAGAAATGTTGTTATTTTCTTCGTTGATTATTTGTAGAATATCGAAATGTTGAGATGATAGAGGAAATAACGCATTTTCCAATTAATTGCGCAAGCGGTTGTTTCGCATACAGTGGATATCGTAATTAACATACTTCAACTTGACATATAATGTCATATCTAGTCGCAAATTAGCTTCCTTTCTTCATACATAGTTTCGCAAATGCAATACGAGTACGCTTCAACAAACTCGCGTATAATAAATTGCGTACACAAACTATGTATGCAATTCATCAATAATAACGTGCATAGTTTAGTATTACAAGCTCGTTAGTTATAACCAATAACTTTTCACTATGGTTTTATTAAACGTTATTGTTGTCTTTTCGTTTATAAAAATTAAAGTCTTAAAATTTTTTTCCATCTTCCAACTATCTAAAAATCCTTTTCTATGTATCTTAGTATCTTTTCTCTAATTTCCAATCATAAAAATCTTTTCTAATTTTTATTTTGTTACGTCTATATCTCAGTGTTTGTTTTATCTGTCAGCTGTCTAAAAATCTTTTTCTACGCATCTTGAAATTCTTTTTAATTTCTAATCTCTTTTTTAACTGCAAAAAAATCAGTTCTAATTTTCCTGTGTGTATCTCATTATAGTATCTACTTAATCTTCCAAGTATGTGAAAATCTTTTTCTATGTGTCTTCTAATCTCTAATCTTTTTTCCAATTGTAATAATCTTTTCTAATTTTTTTCTTTTTAGAGTATTAGATCGTAGAAGACTAAATATCGTTAAGACCTATTTTTGTAAAAAAAAAGTATTGTAAAAGAGTGTTGTATTATAATTGGTTTCTACATATTTATGTATGTCTGTTTTTTGAATTTTTGCAACTTTCGAAAACGATTTTACAACTTAACTCAAGAATATAATAAAGAAGCAGGTCTGAGAGATTTTTACAAAGATCTCTCTCAGATGAGTTTAAACTGTTCTAAGCGGTAATTGATTTTCAGATGTTGCTGATTCAACCGACGGAGGAGATGTCGAAGCAGATTCGCATGGAGCTGAATGAAAATGTGGCGACACGCGACAAAGACGTGGAAGTGATCAAGGAATGGCTGTCCAAGCAACCGCACTTACCTCAGTTCGATGGTAATTGCATTTCGATCGATATCGTGTCTGATGAATCGACATGTTACGAAATTTCTGCATGTACATACATACGATCAGTCGCAGAAATAATACTTCTCAAATATTTAAAATATTTAAATTAAATATTTCAAACGTCGACTCATAATTATTCTATTAGATATCACATAGCTTTTGCCAAATTTACTATCTGACAACAAGTATTTCGTATAACAATTGGAAAATTATAAAATTGTGAAATAGTTTTTAAATTTAATTCAACATTGACCAATGTAAATTATGATAGTTAAGTCTCATTGTCAGCACAATGCTGATGAAATTTCAGAATTTAATATTTTATATAACTGTATTATTAAATTTATTATTTATATCTTATTTATACTTTATTGTTATATATATTTTATTTATATAGGTGTTTAAATGTAATAATAATAACTTTTAATTTATTTTTTAATAAATTAAAAAATATTAAATATAATAATATAATAATAATAATATTTAAATATAATAATATAATAATATAATAAAAATAATATTTAAATATAATAATATAATAATATAATAAAAATAATATTTAAATATAATAATATAATAAAAATAATATTTAAATATAATAATATAATAAAAATAATATTTAAATATAATAATATAATAAAAATAATATTTAAATATAATAATATAATAAAAATAATATTTAAATATAATAATATAATAAAAATAATATTTAAATATAATAATATAATAAAAATAATATTTAAATATAATAATATAATAATATTTAATTTATGAAGAGTTCGAATACATTCGTGAGTCAAATTGTCAATATTTTTAAAGTAATCTCTTTCCATTCAACGAACCATTAGTTCCATTTGTATTGTTATTTACGATTATTCGTTGTTTCTTATTCTCTCACAAAATGCTTTCTTTCTTCTTTGTTTTAGACGATTACAGGATAATGACGTTCCTTCGTGGTTCCAAGTTTTCCTTGGAAAAGTGCAAGAAAAAGCTGGACATGTATTTTACGATGAGAGCCGCGATCCCAGAGTTCTTTTGTAATCGAGACATCACCAGACCGGAATTGAGAGACATCACAAAACTTATGTAAGTTCTTCCTATTACTATTAGCTTAAAAGCACTGTCGCAACGATATTCGTATTCGGTATTTTTTCTTTTCGTTTATTTTCTTTGTTTCTTTACGTACATTACCTGTTATATACATTTACTTATTTATTTGATTTAATTGATTTATCTGATTTAATCCATCAAGGATCATTTTACTCACGTAATTCTTTTCACTCAATTTATATCATCAAATTCTATGTTTTACTACCAGAAATTGCGAGGATTTGCTTAATTTGTTTTTTTTTTTTTTTAATCACTACGTCTTTTATTTTTCTGATGTTTCAAGAGTATGAAGTACTTAGAATATTATAGTAAATTATTCAATAGGTTGATTATTGTTAAACGTGTTTTGGAACTTATAGTGACACATTGAGAGCAATATTAGTTTCAATATGTCATTGTAAGCTCTAGCAGGTGTTTGATAGTAAAAAAAAGTATCCTGTTTATTGCGTTTTTAAACATGGGAATGGTATTTCCTTGATCCGTTTCGAACGTATTAAAATGAGTATTCATTCATGCTGTAGGTATACCCAATTTTTTTACTGAATACATCTTTGCAATAATAGTACTTTCTATGTTTTCATACATATTTCAAAATTTTACCAGTGCAATTTTTCGTCACAACATTAATGAAATTTCAAACTGTTTCATATAATATTATCTACGTGCGTGGTAAGTATCGCGGGTAATTTCTTCAATCAATTTTTCGTCGTTCAAAGCACGAACAATACTGTACGGTAATTATAATATATTACATTTGTCTATCTAAACACGATATACATATATAAGAAAGAAATTTGCGCCCCAACATGCTCCAAGTTGGTCAAAATGGCGCTGCAAGGTCGTCAGTCGAAAAAGTAACACACTTCAAAGAACGTAACGCATTTTTCCAGTCAGATACCTCCGTTGCCAGGTTTGACGAGGAACGGGCGGCGAGTGATAATCATGCGAGGCCTGGACAAAGACGTGCCAACCCCGAACGTAGCCGATTTGATGAAACTGGTTCTGATGATCGGCGACGTACGTCTGAAGGAAGAGTTGGTCGGCGTCGCTGGTGACGTGTATATCTTGGACGCCAGCGTTGCGACGCCGTCCCACTTTGCAAAATTCACGCCGGCCATCGTGAAGAAGTTTTTGATCTGCGTGCAGGAGGCTTACCCAGTGAAGCTGAAGGAGGTGCACGTGGTGAACGTTAGCCCGCTGGTCGACACTATCGTCAACTTCGTCAAACCGTTCGTTAAGGAGAAAATTCGCAACCGAATATTCATGCACAGTGATTTGAAGACGCTGTACGAGTACATCCCGAGGGAAATACTGCCGGCCGAATACGGGGGCGATGCCGGTCCAATTCAAGCTATTCATGGTACGTTCGTGAACGATCGAGTTCACAGGCCTCTGTCTGTGAACAGATCAACCTCTTTCATCAATTTCAGGGCCAAAACACTCGGTTCGAAGTTTAACCTTTCGAAGTTTAACTCTAGCTTTGACTATTATTTAATATTAATTGATTGGTATACAGATAATTCTACTATCTAACCATTTGGATTAGAAACAGCGTCTTTGAAATATATGTACATAGCACGTGACAATTACTTTGAACGGAAAGTGCATTCGTCGATTAAGATGTAATATTTATAATGTTATATCATAGTATATAATATTAATATCTATAGTAACATATTACAATATAATATTTGACATTATTTAACAATTAACAATTGGCTTACAGTCGTTAACCAGTGATGTTAATAATTTGAATAATTTAATTTGATTTGCTACTTAATATCTAATTTAATAATTACGATTTTCTATATCCCATTTTTATGTCCAACGTTGCATCTATCTATTTTTTACTAAGAGTTTGATGCCGTGGATTAGTTTTTTTCATTTTCTCGTTATCATAACGCAGAAACACCTGTTGCAACGCATTAACGTGTCAGATACCATCCGCGAAATATCTCCAGCGCGAATTCTAGTTAAAATGACACAGGTCATCGCCAAAAAGAGAGAGGAGAATGTTTCGCGAATATAATAATGAAATGTCATCAACCTTTACGTCGAGAAGAGAGGACCGATCATCTTAGGTTGCACTTAAATATTTAAATGTGAAAAGCACTTGCTGACTCGCCAGATACAATTTGTCAAATTTACTTTACTAAACGACGTCGTTTCTGTTTCTTTCAAGAAACCTGGCTAAAGAAATTAGAAGAATACGAGCCTTGGTTCGCGGAACAAGAGTCCGTGAAAGCAAACGAGGCGCTCCGACCAGGGAAACCAAAGACACACGACGATCTGTTCGGTTTGGATGGGTCGTTTCGACAACTGGTGATCGATTAATACCTAGAACACTTGCACGTCGATCGAGTGATCGACTATCAGCATCTTGGTGCTAACATAAAGAAAATGAAGGAATAATTGACACTGTCAGTCAAAAGTTTAAGACCACTTGTATGTACCAATTTTTTTTTTCTTTTTTTTTGGTAAATTTATCGTGCAACGGAATAATGATCCTGAGCATTCTTCCCAAGTTGGCAAGAGGATATTTGTAAGAAAAAAAAAAATTTTAATAAACACGAATTGGTCGCCTCAGTCACCTGATCTTAATCCATTTGAGATTCTACTATTGAAAGAGCATGATAGACTAGTCCAAAAGCGTCTAATGAAAGATTTTATAACGCAATATGCCAATTTGAAAGTTTTAACGAATTAATTGTATTATATTAATGTTTAAAACTCGTAAAAACTTGTGTGTTAAGAAATAAACAAATTATTTTTAAAGTTGTGCATTTAACTAATGTCTATGGACATTAACATTTGGATATCATGTAAAATGTTCCTTGAACAAAATCATTCTCCAAAAAATGATTGTTTAACATATAGTATGTGGTCTTAAACTTTTGACCAGCAGTGTATATATATATGTATGCACGTATTGTAATGAGAAACATCACGTTGCTTCCATAATGCATACAAAATTATACATAGAGTTCGACAGTTTAGATATGTAGTCAATCACAGAAGTCTATATGCATCTGTTAGCAGAATTAATTAATAGAACAGAATTAATTTGTTGGATTGATTCGAATTAACTTGTCGAAATTGTGAACGTAAATTTTTGGATGAAAGTGTTTAATATTTTATAAGCATTTTTATTTATCTTTTTTACATTGTATTTACTAATAATGTCCACTGTTGCTCAGTTACCTGCAAAATTTGTTAGAGAAACAAAAACTAACCATTGGACGTCTTAGATATGTTTGGCAATATCCCATAAAGGTTTTAAAGATGCCTTAATTAAAACACATTTTTTACGTTAAAAACCAGGATTTTTCAATATGTTAGCAGATATATGGCAATTTTGCCTTATTGATTTTATAGTAATATAATTAATAGTAATTATACAGAAATAATAAGACAGTAAGACATCTTTTACCGAAATTATCGATCTCCAAATATCAATTTATAATTTTACAGTCTTACATCGAATGAAATGATTTGTTAGATTTATTCTTGACATTTCGTTTGTTGATTCTATAGTAATTAATGGTAATTTAGAGAAAGAAAACGGAAGATTTCATAGAAATATGTAATTCTTGATTCTATCTTAAATTTAGATTCTATATAAAATCTACGATAAATTATAAAATAATTCGTAAATAATTGTGACGGTATTTACAATTTCAGAAAATTTAACTTTGTTTCAGATCAGGAAAAAAGTAACGAAAGACAAACGATATTTATTTTATACAAAGAAAGAACAAAAGTAAATATTTTATTGGTGTCTTTTTATCTGAGAGTTGAAAATGTAAATAAACAATTAAGAAAAAAATTATCTTGCAGGTATAACATTGAAATAGTCGTAGAATTTCGTTTTAAGTTCTAACATAATTCAGTTGTACAAGTGATTATTCGTACACAGATAATTGATTTATTTCGTTTCGTTTCATTTATTGCGAAGTACTTTCAATTTTTAAGAGTACTTTCTCTTTTTAACACACACACACACACACACCATGTCCCACATCGTGGGAAATAGGCTCGGTTCATGTGCAATGTATGATATATGTATACGTGTAAACATTAATCAAAGTGAGGAAATAACTCCTCTCGTCAGTTATATATAATTTTACAAAGAAAATAATACTGCAATACATGCAGTCAGTAGAAGTTTAGAATAACAAATATTCATTCGAAGTAAAACATTTACATTTGTCCTTTTTTTCAAAAGAAGAAGAATCTTCATAGGGATTATTTCAAAATATTTAAAGACATTAAGAAAAATTATTTCTTAGATTAAAAATTTGCTTTCTATTTGCTTTTACATGTTAGCCACAATATTCATTAATAATATAAATATTCAGCTACAGGAATTCTCAAGAAAGTGTATTTATAAAAAAAAAAAATAATTGTACAAAAACATTGTAATAAAATATTTCACTTAATACTATACGTATGTATATATGTATACGTGTGTATGTATTAATACACATACATATGTGTATGATGTTTCATTTAATATGTACGTGTAAACTTATAGTAAGGTATATATGTATATGTATGTATAATTTCGAGTACTTTATTAAAAATTATTTGCAGCAACATTTTGTAAAATAAAACAGTTAAGGACCAGATAATAATATTTTTCCCATGCATTCATGACGAATTAATTGTAGTTAATATAAATTAATGATTATTAATTTGATAAATTTATTGTATTTTGAACATCAAGCAGAAATGAATTTTCTTCATAATTTCAATAAAATGACGGGAGAAAAAATCACACCTCAAGTTTTAGAGAATCATTGTAAAGGAGAAGCTTCAATCTTCAAATTCATTGTAGATTCCTCCATAAAAAACATTTTTCAATGTTTTCATATACTATGACAATTTACAGCATTTTAAGAAGAAAAGTATCTTCGCTTATCCATTCGCTGCGTGACGTGAAAACATCTTCGAATAAAACATGGTGTATTTTAAAAACAGAAACCTCGAGCTTCAAAATGAACTGTTGTCGGATTTTTTTTTATGAAATTATAACAATTTAAATACATTTGGTGTCTGAATATTATATTAATATGAGCAATTACATTTTTCTTTTGAAAAGTATAAAAGAATAAAAGCTCCTTTTTTATTCGACAGTATATTTATATTAGATTAAAAATAGAAGGAACGTAGTTTATTGTATCGAAAATGAACACAGAAACGCTCTGTCAAGTTTTCGCGAGAAAAGGAAGTGACGCTGACGTTTTCAAAGCTGAAAACTCGTTAGATTTAAACGGTTAAAGAAGGAGAAAGAAAGGAAGAAGAAGGCAGAAGAAAACGAGGGCAACGTTTAAACTGCAGATTTTCATGGAGTGAAAACAGTGAATCAGCTGCGCCGTACAACTCTCTTTTTCAACTTGTCACTTTTTGTCGTGCCAAGCATCGAATTACTCTCCACCAGAGATTACAATTAATTTCGTTCGTTAATTGATGATAGACAAAAAGAGAAAAAGAAAGAAGAAGAAGAAGAAGAAGAGAAAGAAAATAGAAAGAGGAAAAAAAATCTACAAAAATGGGATGGAACATGAAGTGAAAGTGACCGGCTGAAACGATGTCTTTAAATTGTACGAGTTTCCATTTTCGTTTACTTGTTCCCCTGACGCAATTAGAATATTCCAGTAACGTAGAATGATCCGGTAGCAGTCTATTTTCCGACGGTTTTCAATTTTAGAGTGGAACTTGCGTCGTGCATACATATAAAATTTCAACTCGTAAAGTCGTAAATACAACCTAAATTATTCCGTGCTTAATCTTGAAGCAGTACCCTCGTGCACTGTCGTTAGATCACGGATGACAATAGTAATTTTAATTTTCCATTAAAATTCAAAGCGTTTGATGTTGCAGTGGTTTATATTTTACATTCTCCGTCGTTGAACATTTAAACGCGTAAAACTCGACGAAATAAAAAAAATTCCGAAATTAAGCAATTCAGAGTGATTTAATTGATATTAAATTAAATCGTGATTTAAGCTGTAATTTAAATTGTTACGGTCGAGGATGTCGGTTGATATTAAATGTGTGTTAGTAGTAAATGATATTATATGAATTGTATGTCGATAACGGACAAGTGGTAGTTACGTAGTACTAACTTCGAAAACTAATGTGAGAACCAACAGAAGCACACTAAGAAAACTGCGCACGATTCTTCGAATATCTTTCCTTTTCGCGAGGCAATTTCCCGGATTGAAAGCAGCACGAATTTTCATTTTCGAATGTGTGCAACTTTCTAAATTCTACTTCCAACTTTTCCGCTCAATATTTTCCATTCCTTCGTCAAATTTCATCAATTTCTTGTCCTTACATCTTTTACGTTACTTTACTTTCAATCGTGGTTTAAATCAAATATTGTTCCCGTATCGTAGAATAAAATGAACGTTTTATCAAACCATTATTTGCTGTATTATATAAAAAGTTGAGAAAATCTTTTTATGAATATCTATTTTAATATCTAGTGCTTGAGAATCTTGTACTTTGTACTTGAATTCCATACAATTTGAAATTTATTCAATCTTGAATAATATTAATCAAAAAACTATCTAAAATACATAAAATACCAAAAAAAAAATTGAAATACGATATTAGGGAAAAATTTAACATTCAATAAAGAATATTTTTTATTTAAGAATAAAGCAGAACTTTCCAAATTAAGTTGACAATCAATATTTAAATATTAATTTTTAAATAACAATAAATCAAGAATTTATAAAACGATAATAATGAATAATACAGTGAAATATATTTTACGAAGAATTATGAATTGATCATTGGTAGTTTTATTGTTAAATTTCTCTTAAATTTCCATCAGTAATTAGTGAATTTGAAATTTAGTTTTCATTTCAAATATTCGTAGAAACGTTCAATAAAATTCATTTCAGGGCTTCGAGTTGTCTACGATAGAAATTGATTATCTTTTTTCTTTCTCCATCCACCAATAATTTTTCTAACCAACAATGTTAACATCGAGCTTCTTCTTTTTCTTTCTTAAGAATAACAAATCAATATACCAGCATGTACCAGGTTTATTCTGACACGGCACAAAAGTTCCATTGACTTTCTTTAAAATTCCTTTCCTTTTAAATTTTTTATTCTTCCACTGTTTCTAAATCGAATGTACAAACATTTGTCACCAAGTTTTCTCAACTTCGTTTTTCTTTTAGAGAATTATCTCAAGATTTGCTACATTCTTCATAATTAGATGTCACACTTTTTATTTACATTATTATTCATATCTCGCAAATACTTTGGTCAGAACGATTGCTCACGTTGGCTCTTGTGATAAAATGCTTCTTGCAAGAATAATTTATTTTTACACACATGTTGCTACACTTCTTATCTTTAATTTCATAAATATTATTCCTCGACACATAACTATCTCTTCGATTTCCCAAGAAAATATATTCATTTCTTTTCTTTCGTTTACCATTAAGGAAAAACTAATTTCTCGATCGTTCATCGCATTTTCGAAATTCTTCCATTGTCACTTAAAACAATTGTTGTATCCGTTTTTCTTTAATTAATAAAACTACTTATCAAATATATAAGATATAAATAATAGAATTACTTATTAATAATGCAGTATTTATTAATTTGCTCATTTAATTTAATACAATTAGTTTCATTTATCAATTTGCCAATTTAATTTAATTTAATTTAATCCTGGCAAGTTTCCATTTGTGCTCACCCGTTTTCCCAATTTGTAATTGTTCCAGTAATCGAACGTAACGTGGAACGTATCCTGCAGTCTATTTTTCAGGCTTTTCCTACGTTCTTCAGTTCCAGAATGAAACTTGCGCAACAAATCTTTTAATTCCACATTATACGACCGATTCGCAGAAATGGTTGCTGAAAGCAACGTAAATTGCATTGATTTTCTTATCACTAGAAAAATACAAAACAATTATTTCGATTTCTCACGGTGATCGGTTACTAATTATTATTATCTGTCACTAATAAGCAACTAACTAATTTGGTAACTAGTAATTTCTCAATTTGATAATTTACTAATTATTATTATCTGTCACTAATAAGCAACTAACTAATTTGGTAGTAATTTCTCAATTTGATTTGGTAGTAGTTTCTAATTTATTTACTAGTATTATAATTATTATTATTTACCGGTTTTTTAATTTATTAATCTACTACAGTAAAAGTTCACTTGCATGAACTTGTTTATATAATTGGAATTTATATAATATCCACTAATTCTCCACTCTCACTAGTTACTTTTCTTATTATATAATGTTTGTAATAATATTTACAAAATATTTTATCACGATACTTTGCACACTGTGTTTAATTAAATTTCTGCTAGTTCGAAGCATAAGCTGAGCCATTTAATCGGTCACTGATTCAATTTTCCAACAAAGTTCAAGTAAAAATTCTATTCTAATTTCGTGATCAGCAATTGACCAATTCCAATTTAATTTGCCAATTCACCAGTATCTATATTCGCCAGAAATTTCATTTCTCGACAGATTATTATATTTTTTTTTTTTTTTCAAACGTTTCTCGCGCTCTCCCCGGCAGACCGATCGGCTCGAAACAATTAAATGCGAGACGAGTACTTTCGTTCTCCGGGGAATCGGTCCCCACTTCGTTTCCCCACCTGTTCGCGGCTGCAACATCGTCGTCGGCAACTCACAATCGTTGGTCAGTCAGTCAGTCAGTAAGTCAGTCAGTCAGGCACAATCGAACAAGTCGATGAATCGATCGATGCGCGAAACTATCGGCTATCGGTTCCTCCGAATTCTCGGTTCACGAACTTTCTCTACTGACGAGTGCGTTCACCTCGTTCGACAGCTAGCGACGTAGTGTGTAAAAGTGAGTTACAATCGATCGAGTGCCGAAACTGAGGGCAATCTGTTTTAAAAGGGGCAATTCTGTGATTTCATTGAACACTGTGGAGATTTGTGTACGAGCAGAATTTTGCAAACGAATAACAGAATGTAGAAAGTGAATTGTTATCGTTCGAGAGCGCCGAGGGAGAGATAGGTGAGATTTAATTTACACGGCGATTAATTGGCTGACTGCGGATGTTCATTATATTTTTATAAACGTAAATTTTATGTTCTACATCATTTTCTATATCTATGGTTTTTTACAAACATTCGTATTCGTACAATATTTTGTATTTCTATGGAATGATGAAGAATTTTAAAATTTTACTAATGGTAAAAGTTTGAGTAGTTTTCTTCTTATTTCAGAAGATTGGAATTTTATTGTTTCTTTGGTATATTGATTCCTATCTTTTCTCCTTTATATTGATTCTCTTATTACTTCAAATTATACTTTTAACGTTGCTTCAAACATCGAAGGTGCTGAAACACTGTCAGATAAATAATTTGATTATACAGTGTTCGAATTTCATTTAATATACTGTCGTTTGAAACGTTGTAATGAAATAAGATATTAAAATATTAATAAAAGAAGACGCAATCTCTCTTCGAGAAAATACTACGTATTTTCATATATGTTCATTCAAAGATCGAAGTATTACAAACTGTTTTCAAGTATCGTGATCAAAAATGAAGTCTATAAACAGATAGAAAAAAATAAAATTATTATTTATTATTATTATTATCATCATTGGAGAAAAATTGCTAGAAAAATAATATCTATGCGTTATCTCCGCGACTAGACAACATATTGGATCGATCTTTGCCACTGAATATCCTTAATTGCAATCGTGTAAAATGAGTCAGTGATAAACAGCTTACTCTTCGTTTGCATTTGCAAATGTCGACTTGACGAACATCGAAGAGTCTTTCACACGTAATTTATATGCAATATGCATGATTTTGATGACTCACGCGAAATCGACGGCTAAATAAGAAAGAATAACTTCACGGACAGTAATAAAATTTTGTTCGTCGATTGATGAAATGTAACGAGTGCATTGAAACACGACGAAATTAAAGAACGCCTCAAGTTTAAATAAAATATGAAGCTCTCATTGGCGTGATCACGTCAAACATCTTCTAAAAATATCCTTTTCGTCTGCCGAACTGTACGCAAGGTGGAAAATCCTTTACAAAGGAAAATCCTTTACTTAAAAGATTATTTTTAAAAAGGCAATTTCTTTAGAACTAGAACTAGAATTTAAAATTACACGCACGATCTACGAATGATAATGGTAAAACTTTCATACGTTGAAATATCATAGATATAATTGTGTGATGTAATATAAATTAAATTATAAATAATATGCTGTAACATAAATTACATAATTGTATATATTTATATTATACACACGTAATAGGTAAAATCGTACAGTTATTAATAATAGAATAGGTATAATTCAATTAACATGCTGATGGAAATGTAATGGGATGAAAATATTCGAGGAAAGGTACGAAACTAAAATACTGATTGTAGAATGACAATTGAAATTTCGGTAACGAGACGGAATCACGCTAATCTATTCCCTTCTGGCCAGGGGGCATGTCCAGTAAGGAGATTGGCACTTTCCTGACAGATGAAACACGTCCATAATTGTTGTATGTATAAGTCGTCGTAACGAGAGAGTACACAACCTCGTATCGAACTGAATTCACTCGATCGATGTAGTTAAATCAAGAATTTCACTTCCCTTCTCGTTCGTTTCCGTTTGGATTTTGACATACGTTAGTTTCACTATATATTCCGAAGTAATTACATAGTTGTCGAATTGTTGAAAGAAAACGGGAAGAATTTTAATGGGTACCGAAGATAACACGTGTATACGTTGATTCAAATATAATGAGTATCATATCGTGAGAAAAGAATGGTTAAAAATAAATGAAACAAAAAACGTAAGAAATTAACAGAAGTAAAATCTAGACAGAGTTTTATTAATATTTATATAAATATAAATATAAATATATATATAAATATAAATATAAATATATATATAAATATAAATATAAATATATATATGAATATAATAAATATAAATATATATATATATAAATATAATAAATATAAATATTTTAATAGATATTATATTTTGGATATTTTATATATTTTTATATATGAAATATCGTGTATCATATATGTATTTCACGTATTTTTCTGCATCCTAATTTCCCATGAATGCACAAAAATTCGCGATGTAATTAAATAACATTAAAAAATGAAAGAAACGCTTTTATTGCATTTTTAGTTTAACACGATATTTTATAAAAATGAAATATTTTGTTCCATAAATAAAATGTATGAATTTGATATTAATGGTATTTTCATTACTATTACAGAAGATCAAAATACAATATTTTCGTTATAATATTATACTCGTAATATTTGAAGAACGAAAACAATCCCTAATTTAGATTCTATTTCTTCAATAAAGTACACGAAAATTTAATACACAAATGAAATTTACATAAATATCCGTACTCTAATTAATACTCGGACACAAATGTCGTAAAACAAAATCGTACAATAAACTTCTTTTGAAACCTCTTTATGCACTTATACAACCTACAGTTTATCTTATAAATACATATTTCATTTTATTCTATGATACTTTCCTTCTCGAAAATGCCACACGATTATCATAATACGAACGTCAAACAACAACATTTAGCTTTCAAATATTAATTTCAAGTCACAATTGTCGAATAAATTCAATTTAATCGTTCTCGCTCTCTCAGTACAAAATTGCAATTGTTCCCGCATTTTTAATAACAAAAGAATCCCAAATTGATTAACATTAATAATATTGATTTCACTAATAACTCGAAAGTAAAAAAAAAAGTAAATTAAATCAAAAAAAAAAAAAAAAAAAGACAAAGATATAAAACGATACAGGAACAAAGAAATAGTGATGAATAAAAATTAGATATGATCATACACTTACTTACGGATTAATCTTACAATTAGCTGTACATTGGTTGAACAGGTTAACGAATCGTCGAAAATCACGCAGACAAAATATTTAGCGTCCACGGTAAACACCGACTTTCCAAACTTCCTGCGCGCTCGACTTCCTGGATACTTCCGCGAGATCGTTTTACCGAGAAATCTGCCCGATGGAAATGCAAATAATACATCACACACGACGGACGAAATCGAATCCTCGGTTTGGCTCGTGGGTTCGTACGTTCGCCTCGTATCGCGAAATTAACACGTGCCGGTCTCTTTGTGGAATCCCCGCGAATGTGTTAGACACGCGTTTCCGCGAACGGAGAGCTGTTTTTAAAAGACAATGTTGTCGCGCAAACGTGATCGCTTCGTTTGCTCGAAAAAGAATCTAAATATACGTACAGTCGGCCACAGAAGTCGATGTACAGTTGCTCGTGAAAGTATTCGAACACTTGCAACTTACGACTTGTGTATGTATAATAAGTTGTTGCATCTATGTTGCACGTATCTACACGCATCTATGTTACACATAGCAGTATAGGTGTCATGTATAATAAGTATTAAGAGAGGTAATGAGCAACATGATCAATATTATATTCGATTATATTTACATTTATATTTACATTATTAAAATTTACATTATTATTATTAAGATTATATTATTTATTATTTATATTATATATTATTTATTATTACTATTTACCAATTATATTTACATTATATGTACTATAGAATCATGTATATAATATTAAATATTTATTATAAAAATATAAATATATAAATATTATACGATATTAAATATTATATTTACTTTACAATATATGTACTGTAATATGGTAATGAGTAGATACTAACAGTGAGAGAAATAATACGTGATGTAATAATAAGTACCATGATATTTATGAAGTGTATTGATACAATAATTCAATTATATTATTTGTGCAATATACATGCATATGTATATCATATGCATTATAATATAACAATACTTACTTATATTATACTGTTATATAATATTACTTATATAAAATACAATTTCATTGACACTGTAATGGAGCATTTCTATAATCACAGGTTGGTCAGGTTTATATAAAGTATATATAAAAATCGTAAGTTATTTAATACAAGACCACACGCTCGTTCACAGAAATGTACAGTCTATTTAATTTTCGAAAGAAGTAGAATTTTCGATTATGATATAAACGCTTTAAAAATGCTGAAAATGTCGAGCAACAACTTATCGTAATATTATAAACACCTCCGTTTTCTTTAAATTGTTTCTATAAATGCAAGATGTGCAACGGTGTCAAAATGTTAAGCGAATCCCTGATATTTTCTTTCCGTGATCGACAAAGATAAGACAAGATAAAACGAAATATATGTTCAAAATTGAAAAAGTAAGATAAAACAAGCAAGTTTTCTTTGTAATTGTCTCCCTGGAAATAGAAGATTCTTCACAAATTTATTCAGAAACGGAATTCACGCTTATATTGCGATTCGAGCGTCATGCGAATGCAAGTTGGACCAGCGCGATACAACCAAGCGCAGAATAACTAAAGGAAATATTCTCAGCACTGTACACACAAACACCGACGGTACAAAGAGCAACCTCCTTACGTGGATCGTTAATATAACCAGCCGCGAAAGGAGAAGAATCTTACAAACTCAGTCGGCGAATTTTCCTCTTCAATGTTCTCTCGTTCGTGGGCGGAAAATTATTTCTCCGTGGAATGTTCGTATCCGTTTCTTCTTCTTCTTCTTCTTCCTTTTTTTTTTTTTTTTTTAATTCGTAAACTATTCCGATGTACTGATAAAAAAAATTCCTCGCCATCGTGCTTGAAATGAAAATTGTTTTTCGTTGCTTGGAAACGATTAAAGAATCGTTTCAAGCATGCTGATCGCATCGATCTGTTCTTACGTAAAAAGGGGAAAAAACGTGTTATTTAGTAGACAATTGATTAGAACAGACTGCTTACATGAAATTTACGCGCACTGTCTGGCGTGAGAGGTCGTTTCAAAAGTTCCTTTTCATTCTGCACGAACGTTTGAAATTTGTGAAAATTCATTAATAAGTGATTTTAATTAATTGAACGTATCTAGAAAGATTGCTTCTGCATGTGAGGCGTGAAGGATTGTTTAGAAGATTTTAAAAAATTCTGCACGTATAGTCAATTTAGTATCTGAGTTTTAAGAAAAAGAGAAATAAAGGAGTATGTAATTTAAAGGTATTAGAAATGCAGAATGATGTGAGAAACAACAGAAAAATTATTTTTCTAATTTCTCAAAGAATGTAATAAAATTGCATATTATTTTCAATATAACAGTACAACGTCATCATCTATCATTAGTGAAAAATCTGTAGAAAATTTCAAATTATTTATATTAATATGTGATCTTAAATATTACAGAATCGACGGGATTCAAAGTGAACCAAATGGTGCCACCACGTTGTGAACGAACGATAGAAGAACATTAATTAGGTACGTTGATCAACTTTAATTGTCTAACCAAGGAAAGAATTTTCGTGGCTGAAGAAACGATTTCATAGAAGTAGAATGAGGAACAAGTGCACGTGAACAAAATCGACATGCAATATTTCGAAATGCATTCCACGTTGATATTGGCGAACGTCGCAAAAAGGTGATTGGTAACTATTGGTTGTCCCACAGAAGTAGTTGTGGGAGAAGGATCGAGAATGGTGCTGAACACGTCTTTCATGTGTGTTACGGTGAGTGACATTCATTCTTCATTACGATACTATCACATAATGAAAATATATCTAATTTAGATTGATTGTATGCCAGTTACAATATTAATATAAATATCAATTGTATGTAATAATTATTATGCAAGTGTGAAATAATATTGTGCAAGGAAAAATTAATCCATTGAAAATGATCGTAAAACGGCAATTAATTTAATACGTTCATGTTATAATCAGAATGTAATGTAATATACATCTAACTTGAACATGAGCATAAAAGAAAATTTTGCAACGACAAAGAATTAAAATGTTACTACTAGATTGTAGATATTTATGTATGCAATGTTCAAAGATGCAAAAATATGCGAAAAATACACGAAACATCCAAAGTACAATATTCATTGGGAATATTTCATGGATGAAACTCACTATTTAGAATCCATTTCTAACAATCTTATACTACAAATGTGCTCTCAGATACAATTTTTACTACGCATGTTTCAATCATCTTCCTGACTCTTAAAGTGGATTTTCAATTTTTGCCTAATAGTTGGAGTTTATATTTATATTACAATAAATTGGAATAAATAAATTTTCCTTTGCAGCACTGGAATGAGATAATAGAGGATGACATGAATTTCCAAATACTGATAAAAATTGCATGGATGATACAATTATTAATGTGATAATGTGATAATTCACTTAAGTATTAATCATTCTGAATCGTCTCTGAATCATTTTATCACAATGAAGCTTTATCCTTGTATTTCACTTTTACTTGGTCGATTTAGTTTGTTCTTGCTTGATTATACTTTCTCATATCAATTTTATACCAGGAAATTTCACTATTAAAAAGATAAACTAAAAAGTACATTATGCAATATATCACATGGTGGTGCTGTAATGGGAAAGAGAAAACTGTGAGAGAAAGTGAAAAAGGAATGAAAATGTGTCTCTTTTATTACTTGTAATGTTAACTAATAATCATATTATATTTATTATTAGTTAACATTAGACGTAAAGTTAATGGAGGTCAGGTCATAGGACGTATTTTTGCATGGTCGGGACGGTTCTAGAGGACTTTTTGAAAATTCTATGTTGGCCAGAGCAGTCTCCTGGTCTGCAGTTAAAATATTTAAGGTGGACTTCATTTATTTAAGTGATCTATAAACGAAAACCTTCGTTACCCTACAAATGTCAGAGCTTTCACGAAAGTCAGATGTCAGACGTTACATCGTATTGGAGTGCAAAAAATGTGTATAATATAAAATGCAGTAACTGATATAGACTACCAGACAAATTAATTGATTCAATAATTAGAATTGTATATTCGTGCGAAATACAATTGATTTAAAATATTAATGTAAACTGTCATTCGAAAATAATTATATAATATACTTATTTAATTCTCGTAATCATTGGATATGAAATTTAAATGATCTTTTAGTACAATAATAAATAGTAAATTTAAATAATCAGAGTATTAAGAATTAGTATTGTTTGACTGATTAAAAATTATTCAGTGCATAATCCAACAATTAATCAAGAAAGGATGTTAATTTAATATCGTTAAAAAGCATTTTTTTTTTTTTGTACTTTTTAGTTTTCTTTATAGCAAATGATAGTTTAACAAAACGAATGTTCAGTTTATTCTGATGTCATGATGTATATGTTGTATGAAACACCGATTTTATTAAAAAACGCGTGCGAAGCTTGAAAATTCAGGCAAAACTGACAGTGTAAAAATGTTCATAACTATCGATCATAACTGTTGAAACGTAACGAAAATATCAATCTCTTAATGGAATTACACTAGGTGTCCAATTATTTATGCACGGTAGTGTATGTGTAAGATACCAACGCGGGACATCGTTCTGAATACTAATTATTGTTACTCGCACGGTGCAACGCGTTCGAATCGACTCGTGTGAAATTGCATACTGAGAAATTCGATGTTCGTTTCTTCCTCGTCGAACGCGACTCGCAACTTTGACCAATTCTTCAAAGTTTATTAACTTTCAGTTTATTAACTCTGAGCTCATCTTTAAATCCTAGAATAGAGATTCCTTGAAATATGGCCGTGATTTTTATTCAGAAAAATAATTTGACGACAGGATAATAAATGTTCCATGTTGAAAAACTTGGCGTTTACTTCTTCCTCGTCTGCAACTTCGACAAACTAGTCCTGCACAGCTTTTATTTATTAACTTTTAATCCGTTTGATCGTCTTTGAAAGATCGTCTGTAAATGTTAAAATAGGATTGTCTTTAAACACCAAAATATCGAGATCCGACACTGTGATTTTTATTCTGGAAATAATTTAACTAGGATAGGATAATTGATTGCTGAGAAATTCGACGTTCCTTCCTCGCGACTCGCAACTTTGACAAACTAGTTCTGCAGAGTTTTAGTTTATTAACTTTTAATCCGCTCGACCTGAGACTAATATTCGTTCCTCAATATGTGATTTTTGTTCTGAAAATAATTTGACGGTAGGATGATAAATGGCAAACTACGTACTGATGAAAATATAATTTATTTCTCTTTTTAAACGTGACGATGTAGCGAGGCATTCTATAATGAGGTATGCTATAATGAACCGAGTTTTCTTATTCAGTTGAAACGCTTACAACGAACAAATATGATAGAACTAGGTTGCGGATTTTATGCATTTGTGCAAAATTCCTTTTAGGTTCTATTTCTTTGATGCTTCGATTTAAAATCCGCGTCCCAATGAAAAAAAAAAAGAAACACCTTGTCTTTATGATTTTTTTGCAAATTTACATGTGCATTATGTACAACGTATGAAATTTAAATATAATGAATAAAAGTTATAATATAATATATTATATTAAAACTGTAATTAATATATATTAAAATATAAAATGTATATATAACATTATAAAACAAAAATACTCAAAGTAAAATGGACAATTAATTAAACTCGTAATGATTTTTAATATCCATTTTTATATCAAATATTTTGTCTTTACATCAAATGTCTGTTGGATGTGCAATGTTTCAGTAATATATTAAAAAGAAATCGAATTTTCCTTCCATTGATTCAAACCGTAGACTTCTTTGTGTGGCCGGAAGTAGCAGTCGGGACATCGATTTCCGGTCTCCATGTCTCTTACTAGTCTCCTACATGTATTACCATCACGCAAAGTCTGCATTCTTACCGTCTGATGGGATCGACCTTCGAACGGGACTACTTTCGCGTAAACGAGACATCTGATTAAAGAAAATATCGATCGATACTAATTAATCCATTAATCTACGAAATGTTCTAATATAATTATATAATATAAAATAATAATATAAATATAATATAATATAATATAGTAATATAAATATAATATAATATAATATAATAATATAATATAATATAATAATATAAATATAATATAATACAATAATATAAATGTTATAATCTAAAAAATATTTTCAAACAAGAACAAAGTCTATTGGTGATTAATAATGATAATATAAAGAAAAATCCTGCGGTTCATTCACTTTTCCAGTATATATATATATATATATATATATATATATATATATCATAAACGCACGAATATTTATCGACGTTAATTAGACAAATGTCTCCTATAATCCCTATAGCGTAACTAATAAATTTTCTTCTGTAACTATGACCACGAAATTTTCAACGAAAAATCAAATCGAAAATTCTTCAGTTTCTCCGTCTACTGAAGTACGAAAACTCGCATGTATCGAAGAGGACGTTATGCCGCGCTCGGCACAGCGTCCCATAGTCGCAACGAAATCCCCGCAGCGTAAGATTGCAAATATGAAAAGTACTCTCGTAGCAAGGCGAGCCGCGTGTGGACAAATTTCGTCGTGTCGGCTCCGCCGTGTGTAAAAATGCGGGGACACGAGTTTACAATAAGCTTCGTGTTTGCGGAGGGTATTGGCGTTTGTCATACAGATATTACATGGTCGACGAACCTTGAGAACTTCTCAGAACGAACGTAACGCCGTAGCGCATCCGTGGCTGTACGTACGAGGAACACGTCGTAGCAACAGACACGGTTCCAAACTCATTTCACGTACAAACCGGCTGATATCGGCGATATGAACGCAGAATTTTATTCACCGACGACGTCACCGTGCGCCATTCGACGTTTTATCGATGCCGAATGACCGCGAGAACTCCCCAGTTCCTTAAACCTCTCTGACGAGTATAAAAACCGGGAAACGCCTCTCTACGTCCTTAAACGACGGTATTTAAAAGTGGATGTCTTTTTTTGTACATTTGTTGGCAAATTTAAAACTACGAAAACACACGAAAGTAACAGGAAACAGATAAAACCCAGTACGTATTGTAATATTTGATGGATAAAACAGATATCTCTGTCTAGATTCTAGGTTTTTAATTATTTTTAAAAGACACGAATTCGCATAAAGTCCGCGTCATTTAATATCTATATCATTTGTGAATCGCTGGGAAAGAACACGAGAGAATGTTTAAATGTTCTTGCATTGTGTTATTTCTCCCTTGTGTCTGTCACTTGAGCCTCCCTCGTGTGAATCTCTGTCTCTCGAATATTACGTTGTCAGTAACTAGAAGCTCGTCTGCTGATATTCTATTCCAACAACATAACGCAATTTGAATAAGATACTCGAAGAATAAATAACGTCGAAAGTTATCGAGTGATAAATTTAAATTACAAATTTGATGTCGGACACGAAGGGTTAAATTTTCTCTTGCTTGATCGATGAAATATTTCAGTGTCTTTTCTTATATCATATTGTCCTGTAATGAACATCGAGACAGGTGTAATTATATGTCTAATTTTATTTTAGCTCTCAAATAGTATCGTTGGTTATAGATAACTATTCTTTGTGATAGAGGTCAAAATTAAAATTAAATAAAATTAAAAGTTTCAGAATTAAGTAATTTCTGTTTAACCCTTAAGTGGACTTTCGATTTTCTAGTTGAATAACTGGAGTTTGTTACCAAATTGATAAATAGAAACAAAATTTCTCCTGCACAAGCAGAATTAGATAAATCTTCGAATGAGAACATCAACATAATAATGCGATTATTAATTCGTAATCCCGAGAAACTGCAACAACTCGGATGATCCACTTAAGGATTAAATTCACTTTGAACTATTTAGATGTGTCGGATGTTTAGTCCTTGACCCTCAAATAGTATCGTTGAATCATAAATGGCCATGGATGTCAATTTATAATATTAAATTACTAAAATTCAGAGTATTTTGTTTTATCTCGGCGAGATTAAGATCGAGATGAAAATTAAATACAAATGATTGAACGTCGATCGACAGTTTCAAATGTTGATCTGAATGTGATAAAACGTCGCGGTAACCTAACTCAGTGGCGATGAGCGTCTGGCGACAGCGATAAAAATCGAGCATTCTTCCGCAATAGAATCGAAAAGAGGAGTGGCTTCGCTTCCATCGACTAGCTAAGGTCATAACGAAAGTTTAGCTGTCGTTTCTTAGGTGGCCTTTACCAAAGTCCGTCACGTACAACATGTGTACGTGCCTTGCGGATTTATTGCAGTACGTACTTCGTGGTTTCGTCATAACTCTGTGTGGCGTCGGGAATATGTCACATCCGTGAAATTTGATAAAAAGGCTCTTTCTTGGAAAACTTGCATGACATCCGCAGTTGAATTTCCACGATTGTCAAAGAGCATTTTTCTGCGAAACAATTCTTATTAAATTAGCGGACTCTGTCGTCTTTTCAGGTAAAAAAAAATTACATCTGCTGTGAAGTTTAACGAGGACGATTAAATCTTTGTTTTTAAAAAATTTTCTCATCTTGTTTATTTACAATTGCATTTATAAGTGCAGATCCAATAATAAAAGAAGTCGACATTTCAGTCAAATTTTTTCAAATCAAAATAACTTTTGATTCGTTGAAAGTAAATTATATTTTAATTATAATTTTAATTTTAATTTTAATTTTAATTTTAATTGTATAATTTTAATTTTAATTTTAATTTTAATTTAATTTTAATTTTAATTAATACATTTTAATTATAATTTATATTTTTCAAGTAAATATAAATATAAAATGATACAGTAATGGTATTTTAGATGTGTGACATTGGCAGAAAGAATTAAATGAGATAAAAGAGTCTTTTCGACTGAAATAACAATTAAAATTAATGAAAAATTGAAACAAAGAGAAACTTTACCAGGATGAAATTTCATGAATAGAATTATTGATCTCCTTTAATTATGAATCTCGAGAATTAAATATTTATAGAACTGAGTGCGAAACCCGTCCAATAACTAAATAACATCAATGCACTAAAACATAATGCATCTTGTTAAATTAAAATGATTGCCTACATGCGGATATAAATAATATAAAAACAATAGTACTTCAAAAATTCAGACGCCACGTTGATCAACTCCACATTATACTATAATCAATTCAAATTTACCGTAGAACTTGTTAATAATTTCTGCCATTTTGAGACAGTAAATAAAAGTAAATGATTCGTTTCTTAAGAATATTGAATATTAATCAAGCGCTTGCATGAGAGAATTAACGTAACAAATGAAAACGTCGTGAGAAAAAAAGAATTATTAGAAAACGAGATGTACAATCCTGCAACGTTTTAAAAATATAATAGAAAAAAGAGAACATCCTCCATTCACTCCGACGTGAGTAGACGACGATCACGTACTTGCGTGTCGAGCTCATTTCTATAGTTAAACTCACATCTATCGTGATACGCGTAATTGAGGAATTTACTCACGTTTACAGACCCTGGCGTTAGCATCGGCAGCCTTGATCGCCACGATAAACGCGAACCCATCGTACTACGTGAAGCCCATCGAGGACGAGAACGATTACGCTCGCGTCCTGGAGCTTTCGCTTTTGTTTTACGAGGCTCAACGATCGGGAAAGCTGCCGGGGAACAATCGGATCCCATGGAGAGGTGACTCGGCGCTCGACGATCGAGGACTGAACGGGGAAGATTTGAGCGGAGGCTATTATGACGGTAGTTGAGAGCATTCTATAGTATTTATGCACGTAGTACGATATATATATATATATAGCGACGATTCGATCAACCATCCGACGATAAGATGATCAGTGGAGACGGGATGTTATGAACTTTGAAGGTGTTTGGATCGTTACGTGGGGAGATTCAGAATGAAATTTCACTTTTGAGGTGCTGTTCGATCTTCTTTTAATTTAATTTTTATTCCATTCGCGGACGTGACGCGTTAGAATTGCAACAGAGATAAAACTAAATGGAACGATAGCATACATAGATATTCAAGTGATATGTTGTATAAGAAAAGCAAGATTTAATAGTAAAAAAATTACATAATTTTCTTGTGACTAGTGTACAATGTATCGTGGAAGTGTACCATACGAGTCAGAAATGTCGAAATTTTATTTTCAGCTGGCGATTTCGTGAAATTCGGCTTTACCATGGCCTCGGCGACTACCCTTCTAGCATGGGGTGCAATCAGTTGGCCAGAAGCTTACATCGCGGCTGGCCAACTCGACGAACTTCGCAAAGCTATTAAATGGGCTACCGACTACTTCATTAAGTGCCACGTAAGCGAATATGTCTTTTACGGGCAGGTCGGCGAATTCTTCTTGGATCACACGTTCTGGGGAAGACCAGAAGAACTCAATACCACTAGACCTGCTTACAAAATTGATCCAGAGCATCCAGGTATCATATACATATTACCGTTATGATACAATTATCGCAAAAACATGTATTTCATAAAAAAACGAATAAATTAGTACACACCACTGTACTAATTTAATACATGTTAATACATGCTTAACCAGTAGTTATTCATTTTAACACACATCACCGTGTGATTAATCATTGTTCATTTCACTAGATTCGCTACATGTGCTTAACCAATGTTCGTTCATTTTATTATTAATCTGTTCGTATAAATTAGTTTAATGACACTTCATTTTATAAAATTACATCTTATATTTGCCCTTTAAATTTCCTTCCGTGGTAACTCGATAATGATCTAATTTCTGGAAGCTACGATTCAAATATCACGATCCTTTCATCGTGAACTTCTCGAGAGAAAATCTGTCGAAAATCTCTCGCACATTCCAGATATATACTACACATTATTAGCTTCAAACGAAACAGGCAACATAATGAGTGAGTTTCACGGGAGTTCACAGTTTCAAGAGAGAAACCAGTGTAACGTGAATTTGCCGAGTGTTCATAATTTCGCGTGAAACTTTCGTCAAACATGTATCACGCGAGGTGCGTTTCTCCCGTCTATTTAACTTATCTGGCAGCGAAACATCCGGAAATATTTGTTTCAACTGTGCAGCATTTATCTGCAAGATATAAAATATCGAACAAAGCAGTTGCACCGTCAGACACGAGAAATGATCGTCAAAGCGACGTACTTAATATTTCTTTTCTGTTAAGTCCTCGCGCAATAGAACTTTAGAGTCTTCCTTGATAATAATAATATTACAATGATTATTATAAGGACACCCATTCATTTAACAATATTTCTCGACAGTCAATGTGTAACATTCATTTCACTTTATATATTGTATCTGTTTCTACAAATACTTTCTGTTTCTATAAAAGATTCATTTGCTTCGGGCTCAAGATAAAGTTACTTCACCCAGTTTAAAAAGCAACAAATTAATGGAAATCTTTGCTGTTTTTTTTTTTTTTTTTTTTTTTTTTTGTCTTCATTACACATACTAGGCAACAAGTTTTCGATCAAACGCAAGCATTCGAAAGTATTTGAAAACATTGAAAACTTTTGCCCAAGGATAAAATATATCCTTGTGTCTGCTCGAAATATATATATGGGAAACTATATTTAAATACGTTCGAACGCTTGCGTTCAATCGATAAACTTTCAACTAGGGATAGTAAAATTTGCCCTGTCACTACACTGTTTATTATCATCATATTATCATCATTCTAGGATCGGACCTCGCAGGCGAAACCGCTGCTGCCCTCGCTGCAACCAGCATAGTTTTCCGCAACCACGATCCAGAATACAGCGACAAATGTTTAAAACACGCAAAGGAATTGTACAAGTTTGCCAATAGATATCGCGGCCTTTATAACGAAGCGATCCCTGGAGCAGCACTGTATTACGAAAGTACGGACTACGGCGACGAGTTGGCTTGGGCGGCGCTGTGGTTGTTCAAGGCGACGAACAACACGATGTACTTCGAGGAGGCCGAACATCATTATCAGCATTTCCATCTCAAAGAGAGGCCGAACGAATTCTTTTACAATAAGAAAGTCGCTGGCGTTCAGGTAATTTCATTTGTCTTACTGGGTAATTCGAAATGACTCGTTTTTTGTTATCTTCAATTTACCTTTCGTTCGACTTTAATTTCATTTACTTTTGTTTATAAATTAATTCACGAAAATGGACATAATAAATTCGAATAAATGTATCTCCATTAATTTTTAAACAAATATTAAGCGACTCTGTCGTAATTCATGGATTAAATGCCCTACTGACAATAAAGAAATGAATGTTTAAAATATTGTCAACGAATATATGTTACAAAAACATTGCAGTAGAAAATAATGTTATTAGTACTTGTAAAATAAATCATATAATATATTCTCTTATTATAAATATATAATATATCTATAATATTAGTACTTGTCAGTACTTGTAACTACATTATAATATTAGTACTTATTAATACTTGTAAAATAAATTATATAATATATTCTCTTATTATAAATATATAATATATCTATAATATATCTATAATACATTATATTATAAATATATAATATATCTACAATATTATATCTATTATAAATTATATAATATATTCTCTCTAAAATATATTCTCCTACATTTAAAATATAAGATATTCTCTTACTATAAAAAAAAAAGATTATTGTCTTATTTATAAAATTTATCTCATCATGTTCGATACAGTCATCATATCGTAACAATATCGTCAATATAATGTTGTTCAAATAAAAATAGAAGACGTTGGAAAAAGTTAATAATATCATCCAGAAAAGTTGGCAGCGAGCCGCGATATGCATACCACAGGCATCAAGCTGAAATATTGGTTGATTTGGCAGATGCTGTTGGCCCAGATAACAGGACAATTGGAATACCAAAAGGCAGCCCGTGCTTTCTGCGATTTCTCGGTGCGCCAGCAAAAACGTACGCCGAAGGGATTGGTTTACATCGACAAATTCGGTACCCTCTGCCACGCGGCGAACGTGGCGTTCGTTTGCCTGCAGGCGGCTGATTCGCACGGTATCGGCGATCCCCAGGAATACCGTCAATTCGCCGAGCAACAAATTCACTATATGCTGGGAGGAAGCGGTAAGCTTACTACGATGCGAGATGACTCGCTTGGAAATTGTACAGGACGATTCAAAGATGCAAATCTCTCGACGAGACGAGTATAATTCATTCAACTGGGAGGAAGCTCTGTAAATTGATGCGACATCATCTCGATTGGGAGTTTTACAGATTCAAATGTACAAATTTTGAAACAGATATCAATTAATTTGGCGAAGAAGAGACTCACCTTCGCGAGTATTCGACACGAAGATCGTGATTTTGTAACAAAAAAAAAAAAAAACGGTCTGTATTGATTTCTCGAGAGAAGAGTGTCACTTTCTCAACCGTTATACAAACAGACGGACTACACGATTGTCAAAGTAGCTTTACACTTTAAAACGAGACCAAGCACATTTTTATTTGATCTCTCTTTCACGAAGTTACATTAATTTAAATGACCGACCGTTTTTAATTGTTCGCTGCAACAGTCGGATGCCAAAATGAAGGTTCGAATAAAGGCGATTCCATTTCTCGTTATATGAAATCATATCTTACACTTGAATAATGTATGTTTCTACTTGACACTGTCTTTGCATCGTGTTCTCACGTGACAGAAATATTTGAAACGATCGAATCACTTGATGATTATTATTAATCAGAATTGCTTTCATCCCGATTAGGCAGGAGTTACGTAATCGGTTGGGGCCGAAATCCTCCGAAGCAGCCTCATCACGTAGCCTCATCGTGCCCCGACAGGCCAGCCCCTTGTGGATGGTCCGAACTCGACAAGAACGCGCCGAATCCTCAAATCCTTTATGGTGCCCTGGTCTCTGGCCCCGACGAAGCGGACAAGTTCCACGATCGTCGAGAGGATTACGTGTACACGGAAGTCACTGTGGAGTACAATGGAGGATTCACGAGCGCTCTGGCCGGATTGTTACAGCTGCGAGTTAAAAGCACCACGTAACGCGCGATAACAGCCCGCCACTTTTGACCACGAGGTCGAGAAATTAATTGGACCTCTGACCTCACAATAATCATCGAACTAGACTTTTTCGTGATTGTGTCGGAGGAAATTCTGCAACTTTCCAACGAAGGATCTTTAGGACTTTTTTTTTTAGGAAGCACCGTTTCTCCAGTATTTTTTGAGACAGTGAAAAAATTAATAATTAGATTGTGAATGTTTGTACATTCTTATCTAGCAGATTGATGGAGTTCTACGTTCTTGATCATATATCTTTATTTAAGATTTCATGCGTGACGAATGGAAAATTCAAACGATTGAACGATCACATGTAATTTATTTATCGACTTAAAGGTGTATATAATATAGCAGTAAGTTTAATAGAAGAAAGTTTTCGTTTAAGAATTGAATGTAATATTCGTTTGATAGTTGGTGTAGTTAAAAATATGTTCAGTTAAAACAGTCGGGTAAAAATTAGACGTGTAATAGATATGTACATATATTCTCGTTGAAAATTCGAAAGATTAAATTAGGAAATGGGAAGCTTATTTAACGCTTTTTTATTCTTTAGAGAAGCATTTAATTATTGCAATTAATTGAGTAATTTAAATAATTTGCTAATTCACCATGTTGTACATAATATTCCTCAAAATTGGAAACTAGTTCCCTCGTTTTATTTAACGGTAATATATGTTAACTATAATAGTTATTTAATAATTTTATGAATATATGTGAACTATAATAGTTATTTAATAATTTTATAAATATAGTGTATTATAAATTACATAATGCGCGTATGAAAAGAATTTATGTATATTAAAATTTTTTCTATTTATCTTCGCGGTTAGGAAATTTATATTTCCCTATAAATATCTATTGTTTCTTTTAACTTTATAATGTAAGACGAGCTTACTACGATAATTACAAACATTCGTCCGATTAGAAAGTAACATAAAATCATTAGCTTAAAGTAATTGAAACTATGAATTCTAAGATAGCATAGATCCAGCAGTCAATTGTTTTTATTTATCCTCTTTTATTTATTATTATTATTATTATTAGTGATCTTTTTTCTAAACTTATTATTTCATTAGATTGTGGATGAAGATGAAATTCGCAATGTAAGCCTCAAGATGTGCTTCTTTAAAAATAATATCAATCAAATTTCAAAATAGATCTCTAAATTCGATACATTCTGTCCAAATAATTTTATAATTGTTACAATTAAAATCTTCAGTCGATTATCTTTGATAATTTTGGTTCATATTTATACTTTCTGATCTTCCTAATTTTTCACGCGAATGATAGATTGCCTGTTCTCCTAATGTAGCTCTTGGAATACTTATATTAGAATCTTATGTTAGAATACAGAAAGTTATCCTACCCAAAGTTAAAGTTTCAAGTTTTATGAAAATCTATTCGAATTCAATACTTTGATAAATAATCTAACTTTTCCTCATACGATATTAAAATGTTAGAATTCATGGACTTAATTCATGTATTTTAATTATTTAAATTTGTACAATTCATATGCTCCCCAATATATTCGATATGTGTAACGTTTTACCTACTGACAAGACAGTTTCTCCTACGCTGTTATAAATAAAAAGAATCGAATACTTTCCTCGTAACCTTACGGTGGTCGTAAAATTTATTCACATATAAAAATACCTTACATGAGTATCGATATTATATTATAGCGGAATAAACTCGTAAATGTAACATTGAGAAATGTAAATATTCAGTTTCAATTCGAAAGCTAGTAATTTATAATTGTTATAAATAAATTGTTTCACGATAATGTAACAATACATTATTATTGCATTCATTTGTATTAATAATGTGTCATTACACTCATCAAGTATGATAATGAGCAAATAAAATGCAGTAATAAACAGGAAACAGGAAAATTGGTTTCCTGCAATCAGAATTAACAATTGAGCACAAATTTTCAGTATTCATTACATTTCTAAAGGTAATTTTTAATTCAGAATTTCGCCGTTCAATTATTATTTCATGTGATAATGTAACAATATTATTGGACGAAAGATTTCAATGCAAATTTATATTTTATTAAAACTCGGCAGAAGATTATTCTACGTACTTTGAATATTTTACGCATTTTTTTTTCTCTTTCTCATACTATATGCACCTACTCTGTGCAACTCTGCATATTAAAATTTCCAATAAACGTATAAAGATCGATTTTGCGCTTTAAAATTTCCAACGGAATCTCCAAAACGTGTAAAATTATATTTAGAAGTTTCTCGAAAGCTTCTGAAAAATTTCTACGTTTAAAAATTTCCAAAAAAATGCGCGTACAAATTTTAATTACTGTTGAGATAATCAAGCACAGACGTTTCGGATATATTTCATAGCTAATTAAGACTTGGATCACTCGCCAGTGTATCCATGTATCGAATGAATATACTCTTGACCGATTGTTCCATATCGTCTCCAGTTACTTACATCGAAATACGATTTTTCCATACCAATTGCGTCAGCTACTTTGCTTCAGGTGCAGTCACTATCGAACAACGTTCGATATCATGTTCCTATCGTTATGGAAGTGAAATGTGTCGTATTCATGTACTTTACACTGTTTGCTCTATTGTTATTGATCGTGGAGGTTCGTCTCGGGAGTTTTAACGAAAAGGGTAGGTGTATTTATTTGGACTTGAGGAGGCAGGTGTATCTAGCTAGATTTTTTTCCACATATATTGATAATAATGATAGAGTAATAGGTGTAAAAGTAAAGATTAAAATTTATTCAATATTATACCATATTCTATTTTGATCAAGATAAATGTATTCCATTTTCTACGCTTTATGTATTTTTGTATGTTGTATTATATTCTGTACGTTTCCAACTTTAAATTTTCGATAAAAGATATAAAAATCCATGATCTAGAATAATTCTATAAATCGTATAATGTCAGAAAAGGATTTTTAGAAAATTTGGAGAAAGAGATTGAGTATAAAGTCAACGTATTAATATGACGAATAACTGATTATTATTTTATATACTTGTATTATATGTGTATCTTTCATATAATAGTTTTATTACTTGTATTACTTGTATCATACGAACCGTTTAATGCAAAAATGATGTAAGTCAAGAAAATTAATTCTTGTATAAAAATATCAAAAAATGTTGTATCCTTTTTACATGAATTATGGCAAACTTATATCTAATATTAATCTTTTGTAATGTAAATCAAATCAAATAAATAAACACTTTTGCATGAAACGATTCATATATCTTCTATATATATGCGTGTATGTATTTTTGGACTTTTCTCAAATTTCACCAATATAATCATAATAATTGAATGTCACTACAATGTTAATTTGAAAATATTTCTTATAACAAGATACATTTATGAAAGGCTTTTATAAATGATCGAATATTTTCATGACCAAATTTTGTGCTTGATTGCAGGAACTATCGATGGCAACGATCACAGAGGATGTGCATATTTACAGTGCAAAGGAAATGACGTCTGTGTGCATCGAAAATTTCGATGTAAAGATCCTCCGTGTCCCAATATGCTGTACTGCGCAAGATCTCGAACAGGTATGTAAGTCTCTCAACAAAGATACTACTCGTCGTCGACCTCCCCCTTGTTGCTGAAATTGAATTATATACACGAGACAAAGCGTACAAAGAACACCGTTGATGCAATTTCGTATTCTGTGAACGGGCTCAAACAGTTGTTTAAGATATAAATGAGTAAAGTAAAGCGTTTAAGTTGTAAATAAGACAGAAATTGGGTAAAAGTCTGCAAGTTTTCCTCATGGGTAACTATCAAACGAAAAGTTGCAATTTTTCTCGAGGCATGTAAATAGTGTTCAGGTCTATATCTCAATTCTTTTTAATTCAAAATATTATGAAATGACATAGTTGTTTGGCTGCAAGGAATGAAAGAAACAACGAAGGAAAAAAAATTTTTGCCTTGCAAATAAAAATGTATTGTGTGCTAAATTATAGAAATTATTCGATTTTTTCAGTTTATTGTTAAAGTTGCAGATGAGTGGTTAAGAGATTTTAATAATAATAATGTTTTTTTTTAAGAATCTCTAAGAGGTCCTTCCACCTGTGACACTGTACATTGCACCAATGGCTATATGTGCACGTTAAAAGTTCGTCGTTGTCACTGGGACGAAAGTGAGTAATACTGCAATTTTTCTCTTTTTTTTTTGAGAGAGAGATAAATCATTTATTATTTTTTCAACGAGAATAATTTGATTTATCACTTTCTCATTCTTCTATATATATTTATATTTAACGTTTCATTAAGGAAAGAAGAAGTTATCAATAAAATATATATATATATATATTCAGATAACTGAGGAAAATAAATGTGTCCACAGTTTTTAAAATTTTCATTGTAAACATATTGCGAATAGCAAAACTACTAATTTCTTTAGTAATTAAACTTTACATAATTATCATCACACCAAATATGTTTACAAACAATAATCTTTATGTATGCCATTTTTTTTAATTTAAAAAAGCTAGAAATGTATTGTTTCATTGAGTATGCGCATGTAAACCAACTGCGTTTTAATTAGAGTGTGAGCAACAGATAGCAAGATGTGTATCTCAGAAGGAATATTACGAAGGTCCAGCTTCCTGCGCCGGGTTCAAGTGTCCTCAAGGAAATCACTGCATCCTCCGGGAATCGTTCTGTGCCAACCCTCCCTGTAAATTAATACAAACCTGCATGAAAAACAAAGGTCCGTCATATTATCTTTACGTTACTATAATTTCAAAATTTTTTAAATATTCATACTATAATATTTTATTATATATATAGAATTGTAATAATTACCATTCACTGTATATATGTAGTTGTAAACTATATAAGAGTTTTATGGTATCTTTTTACTCCTTTTACTTATGGTAATTTTTGTCAAATATGAATCTATCACCCTTTTTTAACCCTTCAAAGACGACGTCTGTACACTCTTTATCAAAAGTTATTTTAACAGTGCTAAATTTCATAATTATATTAAAGTAATATGTCTAATTATTATTATTAAAGTTATTATTATTAATTGTAATTATTATTAAAGTTTAAGCCAGTTCAAGTAACATGAGACGTCGTTTTCAAATAAATTTTGCAATAAATCAGTGATTATTTTCGTAGATGTGCAGCTTTTATTTGTAAAATGTCGACATCTCGGTTGTCCATCGGAGTATGAGTGTTTCTTACGAAGACCAGAGAGTGACTGTGCGAGTCCACCCTGTAGGCATACACCAGATTGTATAATGGCAACAGGTAAAATTTAATTAAAATTGAATTAATAATTAAAACGATTCTGTAAATTGTATCTGTACATTAATGTCATATCTATATTCGACAGTAATTTTAAAAGAAACAATTAGTAACTATGGATTTATAAAAGAATTAATTAGCTCTGAGAAATACGTAAATAAATTAATACAAACGAACACGTTTTATTTAAGCTTATTGTAATTCACTTTTTAACCACACGAGGAATAGGAAACAATTTATAAAACAGTTTTTGTTCAATTATTTTGGAAAGAATTATTCATTCTAAAAACTGCAGCTACCACTCTAGTGATTTCACTATTAATATTTATTAAATGCACATGTTACATAGCGCACTTGCGTTTCTTTGCAATTTTTCAGAGAACGAAATGACGAATGTACATTGTCGTGGATGGGTGTGTCCACGAATGCAAACATGTTCCGCAAAAATTGTAGAATCTTGCGAGACAAACGACTGTAATATTAAAAGAATTTGTCACGAGTCACACGCAGTGGCAGCGAATGATTCTTCTTCATCTTTCTCGAGAAGATCTCTGAAGAACAAAGACGAAATTTCCCTAAACGATACTGAGGAGGTACGTTTCTTCCTTACTATACAGAACGATTTTTATACATTAGATGGAAATATTAATACAGATATCCCCCTTTTTAACTTGTGGTAACCCTTTGAATGTTTAATCCGTATTACAGTATTGTGCAGATAACCTTATAATCGAATTGTCGCACACAATTTAAATAACAAGATATCTAATTTAGCACGTTAATGTTATATTATTTAAAATTAGTGGGAATTATAATAATGAATTAATAATATATTATTTAGAACTAGAAATCTTATATTATAAATAAAATCTGCAATTATGTTTTCTGTCACAGTCATATAATTCTCGTTAATATTTCTATGTTATGAGGGAAACGTATAAATAAAATTCAAAGTTTCTCAAATTTATCATTCGTTCAATATTAAAAATGATGGACATTTTTCCAGGTATCTGGAAACACGGATGGAGTTGAAAAAGCAGGGTGAATATCACATCTTAAGTCATTTTTATTTTATTTCTACAGAACAAATTGCTATACGTAATATTCCTTTTTCTAAATTATGAAAACTATATCTACATATTTTTTTAAGTAAATAAAAATTATTCATTTGCATGATGAGCACTCCTGAGTCGTGGCTGAATCATCTGAAATCGAAAACGGAATTGGACGCAATCGAATTGTGGATAAAACACGCCGAGGAACATAAGGATTTCAAGGTAATGCTCAAATACTAATTATTAGATTAGGGACTTCTACACAAATTATTTTTGTACAATACAGTTGTCGAAGTTGAGCTGAAATGGAGACTTATTTCATCCCTTGTATATTATAGTGAATAACATAATTTTTGTACATTCTGTGCATCAGTTGAATGCACTTAATTTTATTTGAGCATAAAAACCTGCAATCTACCAATTATATCCTAATTGTCCACAAAATCGTTTGATCAAATATGCATTAAATTAAATTAGAACTAATTTCAATTATCAATCTCCTAAATTTTGCCTTCATTAGCAAAATTTAAATAACAAAATTGAAAATCAACTTCACCATTTACCTATGTTTACATTACAACATTCCGAAATTTTTTAATTAAGAATCTTGAACGACTTCTGTGATACAAAGTTCCATTGTACCCTTCCGTAAAAACTTTCCAAATTAAAGGTCTCAAGCAGTTTCTACAGTATGGGTAAGCCTCAGTAATCCTCTTCTCGCAAAAAACTTCCAAACACACCAAAATTGAAAATCTTAAACAATCTCTACAGCCGGCTATTTCTTTTCTTCACTCACACGTTGCAGAATCCTTTATACAACGTTTTTATCCATTTGCTTTATCAACAACTCTTTCATTTTTATTTCGTATTTTTCATCTGAAGAAATATTTCTTGAAGTAATATTTCAAATGCAATTTATGATTCTGTCAACATGATTAAATGTATCAAAAATGATTAAAACTCCTCACAGAATCTCACGTATGTTAGTTCGAATATGTACCATTCACTTGAGATTAAGATAATCCTGAGGTTGTTATTTTATAAAATAATAAGATCACACAAGATATTTCTAGAATAGAAAATAATAAAATAGCTGAAATTATTTATCATTCGAAGTTCTTATCTTTTATCTAATATCTCTCTGTAGTCTCTCTATATATTCGATGTAAAAACCTAATCTCTGATCTGCTACTTACTGGTCTATCAAAGCCACAAAGGTTTTCCCAGCATCCTCAAAATACGACCTAACTTCTCTCTGAAGCTCTTCAGATCTCCCCGACGGGAGGATTATTCAAGAATAATAAAATAACTTGATTTATTCAACAAAGCAGAAAATTGTTTCATATTTTTTATTTACTATCTATCTATTCCAACTATTAAAACAGATCTACCTTCTTCACGTGTTTTTAAAGTATCTTTAAAGTATTGTAAAATATTTCTAATACAAACACAATGATGAGTATCCTTATATTTAAATAAAAAAGAAAAATCCAAATCCAATATCTGTTTTCAGAACACACACACACACACACACACATCTGCATTTATATCAAATATATCAAATGTATCAAATATAAAATATATTAAATATATCAAATAAAAATTATATCAAATATATCAAATATAAAGTATATCAAATATATCAAATAAAAATTATATTAAATATAAAATGAAAGACAAGCAATAATTCGAAAATAAATTCGAAGACAGAAAGACAGAGAGAAATATTTAAATATATAAATTAGAAAAAAAGTAGATAACAGAAATAATATCATTGCCCATCTTTTCTCATCGATATATTATAAAAAAATAAACCAATTCTCTAATTTGTCCATTTGTTGGTCCATCAAAGCCACGAAGGTCTCTCCTTTCAAAACCAAACTTCCCCCCTTCCCCATCTCGCCGATAAAAGCACTCGAGCATCCGTTATTTCCAGCAATTCCAAGATTGGCTTCGATCTATCAAGGACATACTCGGCTCTGCCGCGTACAGTGGCTGGCTCGAGGAAATTCTGTCGTCGCGCGGCGAGCAGTTACGAAAATGGCTACGAGCATCGCACGACAAGCTGAATGTCGGGGGGCCGATATTTCCGGGGCAGGAACGACCCGGCGGTGCATTGACGGAAAATCCATACGTAGTTGGCGATACGATGGTAAGCGCACGATGGAATTTTCATCGAAAGACCGACGAGCGAAACGAGGGAATCGCATGGGCATTATTCACGGTCGCAGGGGGTGAACTAACTCCCGCGTTTATTACGCAAATGGATCGTTTAAATTATGTTGCGTAAGTTCGTTCGGGCGAGCGTGATTTGTGGCGTGAAGCACACGGAGAGAGAGAGAGAGAGATAAATGTCGGTACGATAAAATTCTAAGAAAATTATCGAGTAATGAATGGAATCGTGTAATGAAATGAAGGGGACTAACGTCTTAAGTGGTTAATTTATTATTGTTTAGTTAACTTTTAATTGTAAACGAAGGGAAGGATGACGATGACGATGATGCATCGTGTTCGAAAAAGAATTAATGTGTTTAGATTGATTGATGGGAAACAGGTACGAAATAATATACAAAAAGTACATAAATTAAACCGCCTCGGTTAAGTAAAAATTAAATATTGAAATACTGGTATTAATTATATATAGTCAGATTATCGTAAATCACGCAGTTCGCGTAGCAGTAACATTAAATTTGTTAAAGTGTTATTAAAGCTTCAAAGCTCTTTGAAATAAATCTTTGAAAGAAAATTAATTACGATCTGTAAATTGAATGATTCCAGAATACATCTCCGTTGGACGACTCGAACAAAGAAATAGAAAAACTTGTGTCTCTTCTGAGAGAGAGAAACTTGACGAATATTTTAGAAAGGATTCTTGTTCCAAGCAGAGTTCTATTACCACCTTACGTAGCTTTGGATGCTGCACTTTTGAACAATGCAAGAGAATCTGATTCGCCTTCATTCTCCAATTACCTTCTGAAATATCCTCCTCACGTGGGAAGCCAATTTTTGCCATTGCGACCGCAGAAAACAGAAAATACTTACGATCAACGGTATCTTGTGGTACCAGTGAAGAATATGAAGGAATTAACCAATTCTCAAATCATCGATTATAATTCCAACATAGAACGTTACCATGAAATTACTCCTGAGAATGAAAAGATGTCTGCTGAACGAGATAACTCTTACTCTATCGTGAGTATTACTTTGATGAAAATTAGTCTCGTGTATGCGATAAAGAAAATTTTACATTTCTATTTGTTCTTAGTCATATCGAGAAACAAGTGAAGAAAAGTGACAATTTAATCATTCGCTTAATTTTAGTTTTAGTTGTTAATGAGTAATTTTAATTTGTGCGATACTATTCTTCACTTAAGTATTAGTTTTACACCTTAAAAAAAATTATATTTAAACAACAATTAATGAAAGTTTAAAAGAGCCAATAAACGAATAAAGATGAATATGCGAGGTTATTTTTAATCCTAACTCCAATTTAATTTTGCATCTAAAGAAACAACCACATCTAACCGATTGAAGTTCAAGTAGAATGTTAAAAAAAAATTAATAAAGCAGTGACATAAATATAACTTAACAAAATAAAAAAATGTTGTAAAAGGAGTTTAGGATTCTAGTATTAATTTATTTATTAAATTGTTTTTTCACTAATACAGAACTGTTCTTTAAGAACGTTCCAGAGAGGAAGATAAATTTATCATCGACCAGAAACGATAACTCATCTTTGAAGACTGGATTGTACGAGGATTTTGAAAAGAAGCTTCCTAGGAAAGAAACACATTCTGAGGATTCGATTGGTCTTTTGGGAGACAAAAGGTTGATGGGTAAAGCGCAGCACTTTGATGACGTTCCTGTTGATTTCCTGGAGAAGTTTCTTAAATCTATGCAGCTCTTCCCGATTGAAAACGTGCCACAGACTTTTGATGAGAAATCTATTGAAGAATATCGCAAAGACGTAAGTTTTCTACGAAGCCTTTGGTACAACTATAATTGAACAAAAGTTTCTCTTGAAAGAGAACTGTTCTTTATGCATAACACTTACATAATTTAAAGAAACGCAAATAATTGTTACATTTCCTTCATTAAAAAGAATACAAATGATTAAATAGCAATTATTACATTTCGTTTCACATAAAATACAAATGATTAAATTCCTTTGTTTTATTTCTTCTTACTTTAATACGCATATTCAAATCGAAATAAAAGGTTCTTCAATAATTAATAAATATTAATAAATGTTCTTTCTTCTTACCTATAAATATTAATTATTAATTATTCTGTTCTTCTTATACTTAAGCAAGCACCACTTAACAAGTACCCCTGTCAGGATTCATCTAAAGCTCCAGAAAATGAGAAACACGATGAAAACTTCGAATGGGATTTGACATCTAGAAATAAAAATTCTGAAGAAAATGAGCATCAAGTTTTTTTTTCGAATGATGATTATAAAAACTTTACAAGCAACATCAAACCAAGTGTTAACACATTCTTTGACAAATTAGGTAAGACATTAACACATTATTTGATAACACATTCTCTGATAAATTAGGTAAGACATTAACACATTATTTGATAAATTAGGTCATCTATAACAATCTATGATACGCTTTTTATATTTTAAATTGTAACATTAATTATTATTTTTTTTATACATCGTAATTAACTATTATATGATATATATATATTAAATTTGGATATATTCATGGCAGAAAATAATGTAATTAATATATTCTTCTATTGTCGTATTAAATCCATCGATAATTAATTAATCGAAAAATTGGTAATTTAATCGAAACATTCAATGAAATAATATATCTATTTCAGACACCATTCGACATTTCAATTTTTCAGATCGGTCGAACGATGTCCATTCAGAATTATCGTCAACGCAAATTGATAATAAAGAGAATGAAAAGATAGATTTAAATTTGTTTTTCGAATTAAATAAAGAAAGTCTTTTACCTTACATACAGACCATACTACAAATGATAAACGAAGAGCTTGATACTTCCAGTCGAGAAACAGAATTGAATTTCGGTGAAAGTTCACTAACAACATCTGTTTTGAATAGCGAAGAAGTTACTGCTGATGTAACTGACTATAGCGAATTGGAATCTTTGAAAACTGAACCAAACAACGTGAAAAAAATTCTGAATAATAATTCGCAAGTCTTGGAAGAAACATTTGACAAAATTTTTCCTAAAACTCAAATAGAAACAGCTTCGACAAATTCACAGCTACAACAGGTTTGTACACTACCCTTTTAATTTTAATAAATTTGAATAAACTTCCAGTATTATACTAAACATTGAATTAAAGTTTAATAAAAGAATATTTTAAATATTTAAGTCTTCAAAATGATGTGATATTTAGAATATTAATACTTAAAATTGAACAATATGTAAATTTAATGAGAAATACTTACTATCTTTATTTTTTTCTTTTATTAACTATATTTTAGTATTCAGTGGCAGATGGTTTTTTAGAAAAATACAGCAACAAATGAGAAATACTCTCTTTCCTTTTTTTGTAACATAAAGAACGTTGGCTGAAAATGGTAATTTCAAAGACTAGGATGTATTCCACTATACATGCTATATATGACGTTTTGACGTAGTCTAATTGTTCAACGCAGAATAAACCGGTTTTTTCTTTCTTTTCATTTCAATACTAGGAAAGAGAATCGGGGACACCTGAGTTAATTTATGCAAACGAGGAACCTACCATTCGGTCCTTTTATAATCTGCCTAGTTACGGTGCTAGCAACGACGAAATTGATCTTCAGGATTACATACACTTCGAATACAATCAAGTGAAACGTAAAAATGGTCATGAAAAATCGGGGAACTAAAAATTAATTAGTTAACACGACAGTTAAAATTATTAAAATATATTAGTACATATTAATTATGATGTTATTATATACAATAAAATATATATGTTTTCTTGTGTTGTGCATTGTTAAAACAGAGAGAATGCGTAGATTATTACATCAGTATTTTTGTTGTATACAACACCCCGGGGCAAAGATATATATTTTCTAACATTGTGTGTTGTTAAAGTAGAGAGAATGCTTAGAGAGTATTACGTCAGTGTTCTTGGAATATTGGACATGGATGTGTAGTATGTTGAATTCTGTATCATTACTGAGACACGCAATTTCTTAGAAATAGACGAACGAAATTGTAAATATTGTACGTGGCCGCGAGGCAGACAACACCGAACAAGTCGAATATATTTACGCTTCTCAGTCGTACAGGAGCTATCGAAAGCGTAACATTCGTGCGAAATACAGTCAGTTAGGTATTAAATAAAATTTGTAAAAATGGATCGGGGGGTAGAATAATTTTTAGAGCGCAGTGTCTTTTTGTTCCGGGGTGTGTACAATGTAATGCAATAAATTTTTATATTTTCTATAACACAGTTATCTATGATATTATAATAATATATATTTATACTATATATTCTAGAATATATTATACAGTATATAACATATATACACATACGTACATACATACAATATATATGTATTATATACTATATACAATAGAGATAGATACATTATACATATATACAATGTATACACATACATGTGTGCAATATAATGACAATATAATACACATATGTTGTATATAATATAGTATAATATTTAATAAAATAGGTGTTTTATTTTTGTATGATATTTAATCATGAAAAGGAATAAATAAAGTAACCTTTCGACTAATCCACCTTTGAAAAGGCGATGGTTGTCTCGAATTGCGCTGCGAGATCTCCATTAGAAAACGAATTCATTCCTATCCATCTTATTCGACGAGATACTCTCATGCATAGTAAGTAATTGTATCTTTCACAATTACAACGGATTGTAAAACACGCAGTGTTTAAAAAATTACACTTTGAATGCAATAAATTACATATTCATCTAACCAATATATAAATTATGCATGTATCGTGACACTTTATATATTAATTGCAGGTGAAAGGGGAAAGATAGCATCTCATGAACGATTTTACGATGCGAGAACATATCTCGTCCATCCACGACGAAAAACGAGCCTCAGGACCTCTATCAAGGTAATATATTCAATTTAATTAATGATACTAAATTAATTTCATTAATGATATTATGCAACATACGTTCTGATACAATTACAGCGGCAGACCTGAAAATAATATACATTATTCACCAAACAACTCTGCATTGCAACAAATGTCAGCGAGCGATTAATTCGGCTGAAAGTGCGAGCTGAAATGAATCACGAAAAAAAGGTAAGAAAATCTTACGTAAACTGAGGAATATGTTTCCGTTCCGTCATTAATATCCTGTCATTAAATTTCGCATGTTGCACGTCCGGGAATGCGGGATGCAACTTTCTTTTGGGAAACGTTTGTCATTACGAAAACGCGGCTTGAACGCGTGAATGAATTCCGAACGAATTCGCGAATAATTACTGTCATTCTCATTCCCTTTTGCGGTGAATTGCAATTAAACGGAAGAGGTATACTATCGTTAATGAGTTATGTAATTACACGTATTAAATGAATAATTTATTATATGCATGCAAACAATTTCACGTATTATATGGTTTAACGTATCAAATGAATAAATAATTTTAACATATTATGACATAGAATTTATATAAATTATAATTAAAAAGGACTGTCGGGCATTTGTGAGAAATTTTCAATTGCATAATGAACGAAATTTTCTATTCTATTCTCAAAAATATGAATTTGCATACAAATCCAGAAAGGTCTCGTTATGAGAGTTTGAAACATTCGACAATTTTTCATCGTCTGTACGATAGCATAACCGAACGATGTTAAACTTTTGTTAAACTCTGATTTGTTAAATCGAAACTGTAGATGTTAATTGCAATTTTGAGTGTACCAACGCGTAACTGTCAATTAAAAGTTAACTCCGTTACGTAATTGGAATTTCAATTAATTAAAGGTTTGGATACATACGCTCTAATTGATGGTGCGTTTTAATTGAGGCAATATGGTGATACGAAACATAACGAACACTGAAATTTTCGTCAAATTTGCAACAACTTAATAGGTATATGTAGATGGCATAAACGCACACGAAGAATGATAAGAAACATAAGAAATAAATTATTGTTGTTATCGAGTAATTAAGATATACTTTGAAAATTTTCCCTAGAATTTTATTATTAAATTATTCCTTATTTAATTTATGATCGCGACTGAATGTTACTTAGAAATTCTTTCATATTTTTTCGATTCGAACATGGCTCGTACATTTCTTAAAAATGTTGTAACATTCGTAGCAGTATGAAAATAATATGAAATAGATTCCAATACAATTCTGATCGAAAGCATATAGAATACGATATGAAAGACGAAAGGAAAGAAAATTAAAAACATATTACGAATAAAATGACAGAAATTATATATTGTTTGTGAGAATTAATTATGTTAAAATCAGTATATATTCTTGGGTTGAATAGTTTTTAGGAAATATCTGTGATATGAAACTCTTAAGTTGTTCCATATAATAAATAATATCATTCCTCGAAGTCTCGTTTCTGCCATTTAAAAATCATAAAATTATTCTCTGTATAATTATTTTTGTACGTACAGTAATTCGCTGTACGGAAAAGTTTCTCAGATTTCATAATATCATTAAAACAAATTATTCAAATACTCTGTTTTCAGTTGCTACAAGAATTTGTACGGTTTTACAGAGAAAAAAAAATATACCGATTCAGATAATTCTTGATTTAATTAAAAATATTTTTTACCTCGAAACGACATTTCATATAAAATTTGCAAAATAATTATTTAAAATAGTTAGATTTAAAAATTGGCGTATAAATAATATTTAATACATTGATACTTTTATTTTAATAGAAATTATTTTGAGGGCGAAAAATCATTTGGAAGCTTGCAAAGTAATTACTCGCTGTACATGTAATATTGGAAAAAAGAATGAACTGCGGGAAACAATGGTCAGATATTAATTTTCCATTCTTAACTCAAATATTAAATTTCTATTCTTAGGTCAAATATTAATTTTCCATTGAAATCCTTGCTTTTACGATTTTATTGTTCTCGTGACACATAACTGAATCATTTAAAATCACGGCACATACACCTGTCATTCGTTGCGTAATAACCAGACTGCGGATTTTTATATTATTAATAATATTAATTATAATAATATTATTATTTTATATTATTAATAATATTTATTATAATAATATTATTTATAATATTAAAACATTTAATAGAAAATTTATATAGATAACGCAATACAATGCAAAAATATCGAAAATATATCTAATGTATAAAATAAACTTCTACCTAGATTCTACTTTTTAAATTACTTTTACAAAAATGTAAAAACTTGTACGAAGTTCATTGTCATAGCAACTTAACAGTACCAACAATAAGTAATCTTATATCTTACTTAGAAAAATATTCCTTACAGATAACCACTCAGATATTAAATTTCCATTTACACATTTAAAATATGTAACAACCTAATTAATACCAACAATAATTTATTCGCAATATCAAAATCTCCCTGTTCAAAGATCAAAGTTAAATTACAAATTAAATTTCCATTTACAATTCAATTTGCCCAACGTGGAACTTAATGCCACTGACAACAGCAACAATGCTACTACCAATGAGTACCTCGTATTTGTAAATTTCACAAAAACGAAATATATCGTGTTTTACTTGATTGTTGCAAAAGCCTGGTGTTCTTTAACTTTCAGCGGCGAGATGGTAGCAACCGCACGGATCATTTCCATAAGCTGGTACCATGGCAGAAGGGAAGGTGAGAAAGTGGTGGAAGTTGTCGAATATTACAACCTCGATGGAGAATGGTATCGGACTAGTCTGCTGTTGATCGTGGTACCGTGAACCACGATCTTGTTACTCCCGCGTGCACCGTGGGTATTAACACGCCGGAGGATCCTCGGTGTCGTGACTGTGAAACATAATTCGAGAGGATAATAAGGGCAACTACCATCCACAGAGGTGAGTGTCTATATCACTTCATTTATTTATTTATTAACGACGTGGAAAATTAAATCATCGAAACATTAATTAAGAGAATAACGTTGAAATTATTTCAATCGATCGTCGAGTTTGTTGAGACGCTGGATAAACACGTTTCTCTTGAGGATTAATGGATTTCAATATCGTACGTACATTTCTAATTCATTTAATTTTGATTCGCAGAAACATCTCAAATTGAAAATGTCATTTTATTTTTGATGATAGTTTTGAAGCTTGACAATGAGAAAGTTTGACAATGAAAAATGAAACATAATTTATAGTAGGGAAATATATTTCAATACATATTCTCACTAAACTTTCTTATTTTTAGTGCTAGTTATTAATGACGGTTATTAAAAATTATTGTTTGTAATTTAAAAAATATTCTTCGTTATATTCTTTATATATATATTAATTTAATGTACAGTCGCAGAGATCTGTATACATCTGTCAAATTTCTAATATTCAAAGTAGAAAAAGAATTGTTATTTATGGACTTTTAGTAATTTATTAATTAATATTGACTGTGTTATTAATTAATATTAGACGCTACATTTTATTTATTTATTTTTTTTTACTCTTATTTCATTTATATTTCTGCTCTACAAAAAATATCGTCATCTTTTCTCAAAATCTATATAACTTGAATTAATACCAGGACTACCAAACTGATCAAATTGACCAATTCGTAATTATTCACAGAAATTTTTTAACGTATTTTTAACGTAATTTAAATAAATTTTCGTAAAATATAAATGTAAGCGAAACTTTGTTTATTGTATGTCACAAAATTTTTTTTATTTCTGTTTCATGTATCTTAGTCGTCGGTATTTCTAAAAATACTTACAAAGTCATTGTTTTCCTTTAAATATTTGCAGATCATATATATATACATATAATAAAATTTAAATTATATATTATATTATAATTTAAACTTTCTTGTCTTATTTACTATCTCGTTTTTATTTCAAATCTTAAAATGGTGCGAGTGTGAAAAGAGGAATTTACAAAATTTTACGGAACGAGAATCAGATAAACAGGCTCCTTTAAAAAAGATGAAATTTCGCCGACGTCTGCGCTAATTGTTCCTGACGGGAGACACGGCGAATAAGTCGAGTTTTTTTTTTTTTTTTCTTCTAAAACGTTGCAAGACGTGTTAATTATAATCGTGAGTTCCTTTCTTTCGCGTTTTTTTCGTCGAACAATGAGAAATGAAGTCGCCGGCGAATTGTGTAACGTTGAAAAGAACGACAGAACAAGATAATCAGGAGGAATGTGGGTATATATCTGAAGTTTGAATCTAATTATTCGTGCGCTATGTGAAACATTCATCTCTAACGAAGTATAAAATCAGGACGAAATTATACGTTACGAATTGTGTAAATCCAATTTGCAATTTTCAAGAGGATAATATCCTGAGAATAATATTCTGAGAATGAAGATTTGGAATCTTTTGTTTTCATATTTTTACGAGTTTAATTTTCAAAATACGTGAAAGAACGTATTCGTTGAAATATCATTGAACAATTTTAGAACGCAAAACAGTCATTGCGATTGAGCTATTTTATTTGAAAAGTACGAGTTGATTCACCTTTCCAGTTATTTCTAATACACTATAACTGGAATCCGTAATTCTTTTAACGATAATGTCAGTTTTATTATTTTTGAACCACGAAAAGAATTCTTGATTAGGAAATGACCGAGTTCACAGTTTAAATTCTCCCACGTACATCTCTCTAGTAATGTAAAATTAATCAAATCACTCGATAATTAAACTGATAAATTTAGATACATATGTATTACGTGCGATATCTTTCGACGAAAATTTAATAAATTAATATTATATTAATATATTAAAATTTAATAAATTAATATTAACAAACGCTAAATTTACGAATCCATCAGAAATATTATATATATATATATATATATATATATATATATATATATGCACATATATAATTTTGGGGGTAAAAAGTAGAAAATATAAAAATTTGGGGGAAATGTAGAAATAATTTAGATTCTGTTCTCTAAAAAAAACTGGTTTTCTTTTCTAAAAAAAAAACGGATTGAACGAAAAATATGCCCATTTTGAGAAAAATATTAATTTAACAAAATTTCAGAAGCACCGTCTTTTCATATAAATTTCTCGTCCTATTGTGCCCTTCAAAATATGTGCACGTCGTGCTGATCCACGTACTCTTTCACCTGTCCGTCGAACGCCTCTAAAATTCGTGTGTTCAAAACAAAATTCCAATGCAAATAGAATTCGCCTCCGTTGTATTCAACGTCACAAGAAAATTACGTGCACCGCAAAATTACCTCTTGAAATCGAACGTTACAATGATTTTTCTTCGTGCATTTATACACATACATACACCGCAATAATGCCATTACAGTATTATCAACTCACGTCGAGACATACCTTGGCATTAAGAATCATGGAATCATTCTACCTTTCCCTTGAAATATTCCCACTAGGTTCATCGTACTACTTGTCTTACCATTCTCTCCAACTGAGAGCGAGTGTACAAAGATAACGGTCCATTTCTTCTCTTTTTTTCCCCTCCATTTTTTTTTTTTTCTACATCTGTTAGACAGTGTACGTATTAACGAATCACATGCAAAAGGTTCGTTACAGATGATAAAATGATACAACGATTGAGTTTTATAATTAAATATAATCGTTGATATGTTTGACGTTAACGATATTTAAAATCGGAAGCGTGTTATTCGTGAATATTTATGAACTTGTTATCGCTCGTGATATTTTTATACGTGCTGCATATCTTCAGTAATTGTGTTGCGGTGCTGGGTTTGTTTTAAATAGAGGAAAAGAGTCTTTCGTGATTTAATGAGCATTACCATTTTGGTGACACGATTGTTTTGCAAGTACATATATTGTATTATATTATATCTTTTTTATTATAGTATATCTTTGTACAACGTTGGAATAGTGAAATTTTGCACATTTTTGGCAATATTAACTTTTTTTAACTCGAGATAACTCTGCTAAATATTTACAAATTATATGATCAATTATTATATCTAATTATCTAACATCTAATTCTACTAATTCTATATTGTCTATCAATTCTCTATTATTTTTTTATTATATTAAATAGTTCAATATCGTTCAATTTCGAAAATTTATTCTCCTTTTTTTTGAAAATATTGAATAATATAATATTCTAATTTTGGTGATGTACACTTGCGTTCGAAAGTCTTAAGACAAGTATTTATATTTATTTCAAAGTTGGAAGAATACTTCTCAAATGCCAACATGTTAATAATTATAAAATACACGTGCAATTGAAAAATTGAAAAATTGTATTATCTATTATTATAATATTATATAATACTATTATAGTAGCTATTATCATAATATTAAATATTTAAAATGACAAATGTTCTAAGAATTCGAGTAGAGATGTACGTCAAATCTTGCACTCACAATCAGTGAAAATAGAAAAAAATATTAGTGGCGGTTCGTAAAAAAGAGTGAGCAATGATTTCAATTCGTGTAACACTACTATCTCACTAAGGGTTGCTATAGAAATAATATAGAAGATACTAAGAGTTAATATAGAAATAATATAGAAGATACTAAGAGTTAATATAAAAATAATATAGAAGATACTATAGGTTAATAGAAATAATATAGAAGATATTAAAGGTTAATATAGAAATAATATAGAAAAATAAAACAATATATATATTATATATAGAAATATAGAATATATTTCTATATATATTATACTATATATAGAAATAATATAGAAGGTACTAAGGGTTAATATAGAAATAATATAGAAAAATAAAGCAATATATATACTATATATAGAAATATAGAATATATTTCTATATATATTATACTATATATAGAAATAATATAGAAGATACTAAGTATTAATATAGAAATAATATAGAAGATATTAAAGGTTAATATAGAAATAATATAGAAAAATAAAACAATATATATACCACATATAAAAATATAGAATACAAATGATTTGGAATGAATATATTTGCACGAAAAAAAAAAGTACCCCGAGGCGAAAAGTATTCTTTCGTCCAACAAAATAATTTTATAATTCAGTGGACTATCGGACATCCGGTTATCATAACGGCGCAAAATGAAGCTCAAATCTTGAAGCGGTGCGATTAGAGAGGTGGAAGTAATAGAGACTTATTCTCGGTAAACGTAGAAGAAAAAGTATGTATAACTCTTGTTTAATAGCCACGTTAAAAATTACCCCTAACGGCTCGTTGCTCGTTGCACGTTACGTAAAATGGCTTGTTAAGAAAACTTTATATGAATTTTAAGGTCGAAACGCCTGGATAAATCTTGTTGCACAATTTTCTCGCTTCACGTTTTTATCGTTCACCTTCCGCCGCCTGTGTATGTGAATTTAATATTGATTTTCATGAAAACCACTTATCGTGTTACTTTTCTTACGGCGTCTCATATTGAACACTATATTTCTCAAGTGCAAGAAAATATTATGGACGTTGCTTTTTATTAGACGAGAGTTATATTCTGTTATATCCCATAAAGTGACTCTGTGGGATATAAACAAAATTGGATACCTTTTATGTTATACGTATAGAGTTCTCTGCAACAGGATAAGATTCATGTGAAACTATATTTTTGCGAAAACTTATATTTAATTGTCTAGATTTACAGTAATTGCAAAAATTGTCTGTGTGTGTAAAACAGTTTTAAGAAAAAGAAAGAGAAACAATTGTTCACCGTCAATTTGGTTCTTAAATTTGCTTCGTTATAAATAACTGTAAATTTGTTTCGTTGTTATAAATCATCATTTAATGGATTATAGTACAAGTTATCAATAATTGAATAAAAGTATTACATATTATTTTTAATTTTAAAGAAATTGGAAATATCCTTCCTTTTTCAAAAAAATTTGAGGTTTTACGAGCAATAAAATTCTAAATTATATATAATTGTATAATTATATTTATTAAAACAATACTTATTCCAAATCATTTGTGTATGCAATTGATATATGAACTTAATATAAAATCTCATTTATCGCAATGCTAGTATCCATGTCAAAAAGGAAACACTCAGTTCATAAATATAAATGAAGTCCAACTTCAAGATAAAATAGATTCGAGATCTTCTTTTCATTAAAAATTTAATTTCTTAACCCTTAAATGCAATGGTGAGATAAAAAGATGTCTAGGATGAGATGTTTATGATATCTCGATAAGTAGTTTAATAAAATATCTTGATAAAAAGTTTAAATTTAATTACAGTGAATTATAATTAATGTAATTGAAGATTATTGAGTGCCTCGACTTTTAAATTTTACATTTTTCCGAAAAATGAATAAACAAAAGATTCATTTCATTTATTAAATATTGTATTAAGTATTTTATTTTATTTCATTTCAAATATTTTACATACTTTTGCACATTCTGTTCAGTTTTTGTATTTATATCCTTTTAAATTTCCCAATAACAATCTAATGAGACCGACTCCTTTTTATCATATAATCACTATTGTAAAATTCGATCTCTGTGAAGATGTCAACTATCTTGAAAAGTGTCTGCTGTTTTGCATCAGTGATCACTATTGAATTCGAAGGAAGGGAGATAAAATATTTTTGATGAAGAAATATCCCAATGATAATTAGAAAACACAACTGGAAGATTTTTCATAGAAGTCGTAATTTCTAAAAATTTTTCTCTGCAAAAGATAAAAATTATTATGTCTTTGAAGCAACGAAAAAAAGAATCCGTAGGACTGCTGGAAATAAATAATCTTGCTATTGCATAAATTTTGATTGACGTACGCGCTATTTGCTGGCTATTATGACAAAGTGTAAAACGTTACAAGGATAGATAGATGCTGGTTGTCGGTGATTTTGATTGCGTGACAGTCGTGTATGTGAGCAATAATTGCAATAAAATGCAGCACGACATCAGACCGTGGGGCAATTTATTTAAAATACCCCGAACGTCAACTTTGAATATTATTTGCTCTGGTCGAAAGAACGGCAGTAAATTGCTCGCTTTATTTTTAAATTTTCACAAATTTCATTTGTAAAAAAAACTCGCATGTGACATCGGCAGTTTCATCAACTCGAAGTAATTAAAAAATTGAATTTAAAACGATATCGATGTAATTAATCGATACTAATTAAAAAATTGAATTTTCGATATCGAAATTTTCGTTCCAATAAGATTAAAAATTCTCAACTATATACGGTTATATAACAAATTAATAAATGTTTCAGTTCAATTTTGTTACAAGCATATTATAAATTTAAATATCATTTTAAATATAATATACTTAATAAATTAAATTGATTAAGTGTAATTTTATCACAAGCACCGTCACGAGTTCAAATGCAATTTTAAACATATGGAACGTTCGATTGTTGCTGACAACAGATTTATGCAAAAGAACAGTACTTCCAACTATCTAATATACGTCGAATTTTATGAAATTTGCCGAAGTTTCACATTGAACTCTGGTGTGCCATCGGATTCCACTTGGAAATGTGAGAAACGTTTCTAGCCATTCCTTCTCGACAACACTTCAAACTCTCGGTACAAGTTGAAAATAAGTAAGCTCAACGAAACCAGACGTATATGTATGTGTGTATGTAGATAGAGAGCATGTATCATCGTATTCTCTTCAATAAATCTTGCCAACATTTTCGTGTTCGTTAAGTGGCTAGACAGAACTCAGTGTCCTCTGTATTTGATGAAATTTATTCCCCAATTAGATGAAACGTGGAAAAGGAAAACAACGAGTCTGCGACATTGCCTAGTTGTAAGATCGAAAAGTTATGTAGTATATAAATTTAGTACACAAGGTGTTTCACCGTGATATTTATAAAGACAGAGAGAGAAAGAGTGATAATAAAATAAATCTTAGAAGCTTATAATATCAGTGAATGACGTAAAATCGTTTCGGTGTAAAATCTATTTATAACTAATTTTATCCATCCGATAGGTAACAGGAAACGAATCTCTTCGTTTAATGCACTGAATCGGTTATTTTCGTTTCGCCGAAAAATGTTTTACGGATGAAACAAAAAAAAAGAAGAAGAAAAAGAACAGAAGAGATTTGAAGCTTGAATATTCCGGAAATTCAATGCTTTCAAAAATATTCGTTTAATTTCAGTTCAATTCCCTTCTGACATCTGTATCTCGAATGTACGTTATTCGCTTATAACTTTAATCGAATATTGTCGTCTCTTCGTGAAACGTCGGAGGATAATTTTGTTCAAATATACGTATATTTACACAAACTCTCTTTATAAATTGTCGAAGATCCGAACGATTTTATTCAAACAATTAGAAGTATAATTTTAATAATTTTAGAATTCTGATAATCTCCTACGTTTCTACAATATATATATATAATATATTTCTGCAATAAAATTTGTAACGTATATTTATATAAACTCTCTCTCTGCAAATTTTATTCAAATATAAAAAAAAAAATCATTTCCAGAGAAGAAAATCTATATTTAGGTACACCAACGTAACATTAACGATTACCCTTTTAATGACAGAAGATTACAGGATATTTATGAGAAATAAAGAATTTTCGAACGATCGGAAACCAATCAGCGGAAAAATGTGCGTTATTCAAGCACAAAAGAAACAGGATGATTATTTAATGCCGTTTTATAAGAATTACGACACACGCGGACACACGCACACACACACATATACTGCATAATTTGCAGTCATGATAATTCTTTCTCTTCTCTGTTAAGAGAGACCGCCAGGAAGAAAGTGTGAGACGCTTCCTCGTTTCCGTTACCACGGACTCTACGCATTTACGCGATGTAAATTAATAACAGATGCTGATACAATTCTGTTTGAGAGCATGAATGGGACTCTCTGCCGGGAAAACAACTCTGTTTCGACTCTTGAAATTTTTTTCCTGTTACGCAATCAGCGAAGAAAGTGTCTCATTACCTGCGAGGAATTTAACATTTCGTTCTTGCGGATTTTACGAATTTTTACATTGGTCACTCCTACGTTGCCTAAGTTCAAGTCGTTATTCGAATTAATCGTTTGATCCCGTCAACAAAACAAACATCACTCGTACATTTGCAAAACGTATAATTTACAATGCAATCCATTTAAATGAATATAATTTACTTGTGTTAAACTTTGACGATTAAAATTATAATTCTAACAATTAATTATTAGAATTATCCTTTTACCTTCTTTATTATCGTAGTAATACAATTTCTTCGTATTCATCATTATATTCGTATTAATATGATTCATAATGAATGTAATTAATATTGTATAATTAATATACTTGCACTCAAAATGTTACATAAGTCACTTTACGAAATTCTCATGACTTGCAATCAAGCAGAAAGCAGGATACGTTTTGCCTCGATATCGATATTTCTAGCAGTCATTCTCTATTTTTGCTTTCTCCTTTCCCTGTATCCATCATGAATCTTGTTTCGTTGCTAGATCCTGTTGTTGCGAAAAATATTCGAGTTCTGCTATCGGAATCAGCTGTTCGATATTTTCCCTGATAACTGCCGCGACAATTTATTAAGATGGATCGAACCGTAACGTAAGTTGCAATTGGAGTCAAAGATGCTTGCGTCGCATTCCGGTACGAGGGAGAGATTCTCGGTCGAGGACGCGAAATTCTCACTGTCCCGAGCTTTCGACATATGTTCTACCTATGTTCGTTATGTACGTACGTACGTACGTCCCGGATCGAGAAACGACGCAGTGCAATTAGTCTGTCGCGCGTTGTATGTCTGACAGGGCGTCGCGAGACAAGAAGAAAAGAAAAGGAGAAAAAAAAAAAGGAACCCGGGAAAACCGAGGGAAAAAAAGAAGCTGCAGAACTGCGTGACTTTCGTAATCGGCGCGGTTCTCGGTCAGTGAACGTAACGGTGTTACGAAGGTGTGTGCACATGATCACGCACGCACGCTCGCGTGGACAGTGTCCTTTTACGACACGTAAGTGGTGATGTGCACTCTGAAAGCACTGTAACACTACGTTTTGCATACTTGCACGCGTAACGTGCATGTTGTTTGGTGCACAACATCGATTCGACACTTGAAATTAGTCGATAGTCGGCATGTTAGGAATAATTAGCGTGACGTAAAATCACTCGGAACTAGTAACGATCAACAAGTTTCGCGAACGGCCACTGCACATGCAGCAGATTTTTCTCGCTTAGCATTTAGTTTCGATAGAACACGAAGAAAATAAACCTTGTTACAAGATGGTTGACCATATTATCGATCTGTTAATTAATTTTATTGATCATTTTATTTTGCAAATTAATTTTATTGAGAGAGTGCTCGTATCAACATTGTACGCAAACTTAGATCGTCCGCGAACGTGTTGAAAAAGAAATATGAGACGAGAAAAAGAATATGAATAATTTATCAGACGGTCGGCTTGAAGCTCTTGTCAAATTCAATATGATCGGTGATTTCTGTCAATTGTGATAGATTGTGATCAGTTGGAGCGCAGAATAAGATTATAAAATGTAGAACGTAAAAATTAAAATGGGAGAATGAAGTTTTAATATTATTTTCGTCTGTTAGTCTAAATTAAATATGACAAAAACGTATAATTGTTAATAAAATAGTCAGTTAGGCTTCGAATGGACGTTTCTTTTTTTTAATAAAATAATTAATTTAATAGTTTATTCATCTAACAAATAATTACTTATTTAATGACACGATGAAACGTAAAAGTAAATAGTTAGAATTTGAAACTTGCTAAGTAAAAGTTGTTTACACATTCGTGCAGATTCTCGGAAAGATGTGCATTAAGAGAAGAGACAGCCTGGCATTTATGCGAAAAAAATTTGTTTAAAACATACAAATACGAAAAAAACACGAAAAACATGATCAACAAACTGATCGCCTATAAATTGTAATAATTATAACATCCTCTTTTTAATCTAGTGAATCGAAAGGTAATTAATATTATAGGTGTTGTGAGTTTTGGATCTGGCGAGTTTCCATAAGTTTAGAAAGTCCTGAATGTTTCAAGACGTATCGAGAATTCGCGAGCTTCCAATATTTTCAAGACCCATCGAGATTTTCGAGATTTTATGGAAACTTGAAAGACTCGGAACGTATGGAATCTCAGAATTTCAACGTCAAGATTTTTAATGGTATAACATTAAATCGAATCGAGTTTGAATTTTTCTGCTACTGAAAAACTTAAAATTATGTTAAAATTTGAATTCGAACACCGTATTGTTATTACAACTGAAATTCTTCAAAGAATCGTGGAAACCAAGATTTTTAGGAATTTTAAATATCGGGTCACGTTCAACGTGATCTCGAGTTTTTATAATACCTCGAATTAAATTATTAACGTTTGAAATCCATTCTACAAACGCCATATTATTCTGTAATTTAAACGCTATAACATTTCGTGATTTGGTGTTCAAACACACGTGATTTTCTTTCATCGATCAAACTCAAGTTACAATCGAATTGATATATTTAAGAAAATCAGCGTGATACCTAAAGTAATAATACGTGATCTGTTTGAATAATTATCAATTATTCCGAAAGTATTTAGAAATTAAGTAGAAAAATCGAGTATCTATCCTTTGTTGGTAACATCGATCAGAATAGAAGAATTCCTAACTTCTGATTATTATACTACACAACTGAATTCTATGATTTGCTCATTCTTTGTGACTAATGGGATTTCAAGTGCGAGAACAGATTCGTTTCAACGTAATGGTTAAGCAATGCGTTTCGTGTGCATCGTTGGTTATTCTGGCTATTGATAACTCGTGAATTTGATGGAGATTGATGAATAAAAATTTCGACAGTGATCGATCGCTAAATATCTTTCTAAAATATATCTGTTGCTATTTCACCAGTTATTCTTATGTTAATAATTATTTGCCAATTATTATTTCAATTAAATACTGTTTCGTTTCAAAGTCACGTCGGAATTTTTCGTTTAAGCTTGCATTATAATATTATCTTCAGCAGCTATTTTTAGACAGATTGTTAACTATCCGCATCTGAGATGCAAAAATGTTGAAACATCACACATGACTTAGCATAACTCTCTGAGAGAGATTCCGTATCGGGAGAAATGACGTACTGCCGGCATTGGCCAAGTGGGGATAATAGCATTGTTCTTTATATTTGTTTGTTCAGTATTATTTTTATCCTATTTATTGCTAGCCAGAGAGGAATGAGTTTCGTTTGTCTCATTGAAGATTCTGTAGTTCTCCGAGGTAAGTGCTTACAGTAGAACTCCGTTCGCATGAATTCTATTTAATTAGTAACTTATTAATCCCCATTTTTACCGTTTCATCAATTATTATTGTCATCCAAATTAAAGAAGAGAAATATATTTTAAAATTGAATAATCGTCACTAGGATGTGGATTTTATGCATTTATAGAAAATTGATAGGTGCAATATACACGAAATTTATGAACGTCACTAAAGAAATAAAATTTAAAAGTAATTTGTTTTATCTACTGTATATTATAATATTTTATTATATTATTTTATTTTAATAACTTATTAATCTCATTTTTACAGTTTTATCAATCATTATTGTCATCTAAATTAAAGAAGAAAAATATATTTTAAAATTAAATAATCACTAGGATGCGGATTTTATGGATTTATAGAAAATTGGTAGATGCAATATACACGAAATTTATGAACGTCACTAAAGAAATAGAATTTAAAAGTAATTTGTTTTATCTACTGTATATTATAATATTTTATTATATTATTTTATTGGTTCTAGTTTATTATATTATTTTATTAATGGAATTAATAACTTATTAATCCCAGTTTTACAGTTTTATCAATCATTATTGTCATCCAAATTAAAGAAGAAAACTATATTTTAAAATTAAATAATCGCCACTAGGATGTGGATCTTATGCATTTATAGAAAATTGGTAGGTGCAGAAATATATACACGAAATGTTTACGAACGTAGAGATAGATCACTAAAGAAATAGATTTTAAAAGTAATTTCTTTCAGCTACTGTATATTATAATATTTTTTTGTATTTTTTATTTTATATCCAAAGTAAAGTATATCATAATACACGATAGATAAAACAAGTTACTTTAAAATTCTATTTCTTCAGTGACGTTCATAAAAATTTCAAAATGCACAAAATCCTCGTTCTGGTCGCCACCTACGAACGCTGCGAATTGATCAAATCATTGAAAAAGTTGTCGTCAAAACGAGCATCTCTGTTTCCCTCGGCCGTACGTTTATCCTCAATCCTCGCGAATTTCACCATTCACCATACCGTACCGATACTCACCCACTTTCTATCGCGTTCGCAACTACCGACAACTCTCCCGTAAAATCCAATCCCATCTCCGAAGATTACCGTAACACCTTGCAACGCGTCTCGCGTAATACCAGCGACAAAAAGCGAAACAAACGATTGTAAATTCCCTGCACAGCATCGAACTCTTCGATTCTCGCGTTCACCTCGCTTCATCGATCATTCCTCGAACAAAAAAAGAAAAGAAAAGGAAAAAGAAGACAAATAAGACGAAGTCAAATGCTCTCTCTCTCTCTCTCTTTCTCTCTCTGTCTCTCTCTTTTTGGAGAAGAACAATAAGAATCGCGTGATGTTTCGTTCTACGTGTATCTACATCTGCAGGGCAATAATTACGATTCACAACGTCGTTGGATTGGTGATGAGAGCGAGAACAAGTCGCGTAGGAAGAGGAAACGCGAAACGTAGCAGCACCGTTGCAGTGCCAAATGACTGTTCACAATTGGAAAACAAAATTTACAGTCAGTACTCTCTATATAGCTGCGTGATCCAGGAAAGATATGGTACAACTCCGTTTTCAATAGTATTCAAATTTTTGATCAAACTCAAAATTAAAACTAAACTAAACTCGTCAGGTTGTAGATTTAATCGTGAAAAAAATTTTTTTCTGTTTTCACATCCTGCAAAGACAATTTCTAACATCTTTAAAATAGGAAAATACAATTTTACATCATGTAATAGATATTCGAAGTTCAATAAAATGGCGGAAAGAAGATCATACATCAGGTTTCTGGTAGGTAGTTGTAAAAGGCTTCAAGGTCATTGTTTTTGACAATATCCAAATTTTTTGATTAAACTGAAAACTCAAGATTAAAATTAAACTAAAAACTCATCAGGTTTCTGAAGATGGTTGTTAAGGGTGTACGAGAACCCGAATATATCGGGAACCGGATGATCGGGACGAGTCGGGTCGGGTTGCCGAAAATTTCGAGATTCCCAAAGGAATCGGGTTTCCCGAAAAAGTCGAGATTCTCGAAAATTTCGAGAACCTGGCTACCGTTTTTCGAACTACTCTACAACGCTGTATAACAGCCTACAAAATATGTAAATACATAGTTTAATTTCTTCTGCCAGTGAAGTTATTGGAAACACGGATTCTAAGAATCGTGTGACCTGATGTAAACGAACGTGTGACTGCGTGCTTAGCATTTGGACATTATGTACGCTGTTGAGCAGTATCGCTGAGAAACTCGGGAAATTCAGACGTATATATTTCAAAATCTGTGTGAATTTAATAAAGATTGAAAATCTTTAAATGTCGAGTGGTAGTGAGAGTAAAGTTGTGTTAGCAGGAAGTAGCGCGGAAGATATCGTGCAAAGGAAGAAGATAAAGAGAAGCTCTGTTTGGGAACATTTTCAAGAAAAAATATGACACAAAGGCGGAATGCACGCATTGTCACCATGAATTTAAAACTAAGTATGCAAATATTACTGGTTTATTACGCCATTTCAGGCATATGCATTCGAACATTAGTGTATGTACTAGAAACGAAACTGAATCGATACAAAATTTGTCGCTGGTACAAAATGATACGCGAAAGATTTTTAAACCAAAAGATATAACAGAAGGAATTGCTCGAATGATGGTTCTAGATCTGCGACCTTTCGATGTAGTTGAAAGCGTCGGCTTTAACGAATTATTTAAACTTGGCCCCAATCCTTTCCCAAATCCTTTCGATTCTTTCGAAAATTCCGATAAATTCGAGAATCTCGTAATTTTCGGGTACCCGTCCGAAAAAAATTTCGTGTTCCTGATATTTCACGCTTTCGCGTACTTCTAGTGATTGTAAAAATTTTTTCTATGCTTTCACATCCTGTCAAGACAATTTCTAACATCTTTAAGTAGGAAAATATCTTCACATTCCCATTCTTTACACGACGCAGAAATATCTTTAACAAAAGAGGGAAAAAAAACGAAAGAATGATCAGTGCATTGTGAAAATAAAGCATACATTCAAATGAGACCTGATCGAGATAAGATCGGCATTCTCGATGTAAATTCCACGCATCGATCATGATTGTATGTCTGCGTGACCCGACTTCGATATAGGAATTCTGTACTCGTTGAAATGTCGTAAATTCTTTAATCGAGGATAATTGAATAGAACGTCGAAAGAGCTTCGAGGAGTTTGAAGGATTTGAACGATTGAAGAGGTCTTAAAAGGAACGATCGTGGAGAGACTTTTAATTTGGGCAAATTGACAGAGGCGAGGAGAGACTCTGATGGTTGTGATTAAACAAAGAAGAAGAGATATACGAAAGAGTAATTTGGGTTTTCGTAGTTAATATTTGTTGTTCTCAGTGGTTTAAAGTTGAGAAGAAAATGTTTTAAACTGAAGGTATATTATTACAATTCAAGGTATACTATTCGCAATTATTGGTTTACGTATGTACGCAGCTTGCTTGCTTGCTAAGGAATAATAAGAACGAGTCCAATGAACGGAGCTAAGAATGTTTATTCTGGAATAAGAAATATTAGCAATATCCTTCTAGGAGTATTAATAGAGAAATTCTGTTGAAGTCTCTAGATTCTTCGTCGTTGATTTTTAGATTCTTAATCGCTGGTTTTTAGATTCTTAGACGCTGGTTGCTTAGAAGCAAGAAGCGAGAAGCAAGCTGAAATTTTAAATCTGGAATCTAGAATCTAGAATCTTTCTTTCTCTCTCTCCTAAATTTGTGACAGAAATTTAAAAATCTGTAGTCAACAAACAAAAAACATAAATCGATAAACCTATATCCCTCGTGTTGCTGAGAGTATTCAAGTTATTACAGAATAGAAACAGTTTTCGAGTTCTATCAATATAGTATCATGGCCTCGATAAAACGGTGCAAATGGCACAGCGGACTCTGCAATTTTTGCATTTATTGATATCGATGATTGCGAATTCGTCTAGTGTTCTCGATACTCGATACTAATGAATTTCCTCGTGAAATGAATCCAATTTGTATCGAAATTGAGCAGTCTCGATTGATGTCATGACACAAAAACATAAGATATCTCGACTGCCATGCATCATTGTTCATGATTAAAAATTATTTACCGATCGTAATTCTATTTTTTGTGATAAATTTGGAGCTTTTATCGCTCGACGATTTTATAGTCGAAAATTTATAAAAGATACATGTCATTTGCATTAGTGGATTTTTTAATTATGTTTTCAACAGCGTGTACTTCCATTTCTTGAATTTTTAGATGGACAAGCATAATAGTCATTGTTAGATTTACAATTTTTTAGAATTTTACTGTAATATTTGTTTCTATCGAATCAAAGACACTTATCCCTAATTGTACTTTCAATTTTCTTGCGAAACGTTTCCTTCAGTTGAAAGATTTTCATAAATTATTATATTATTATTGCTGTAGTTACCACCAATTTTTATTAATATTTATTAAAATTTTTATTAATATTTACTACTTCTTAAATTCTGTTAATTTTACGTAGACCAAATCGTGGTCACATACTTTACGTAATTTCTCAAAGTCGTGCTACGGAGTTCAGTAGAATTTTACATAAAGCGAGTGTTCAATACGAGCAGATGATGATCTCGTATAAAAGAGATGGAATTAGAAAGTGACCAGAAGACGGTCACCTTCATTGCAAGGAAATTTCTCTTTTTTACAATGAATTTTTATCGGATAGAAGGGTCCGAGACAAAGCGTTGAAGTAGAAAGTCTATCTGCCTGCTGGCGCTTCCTTCTTCCTTCACCCTTTGAACGACGAAAGTGCAACCTGGCTCGAGCGATCGTGAAATTAGTTGTCTCACTATTCCAATCAGAGCTCTCTTCGAAGTGTTACGTTTCTTTCTCAGCTTCGCAGATAATTAAATCGCCATTCGTTCGTTCGCTCGATGATCGCAGATGTTTCCGTTGCTGAAGCTTCTACTTACTTCACGCAACGATAATAGACTTTTTCATTAATTCTTTTCGATAACTAGATAAAAAGAAAGATGAGAATAAAAATTAAATGAAGACGAAATTACTAAAGATATCGAAGTAAATATTGTTGCATTCCTTTAGTTCGAAGTCGGACGTTATTAAAATAATAATGAACATTAGATGAAACAAATAATAATTTTCAATCGGCAAGGAATTTTATTATACAATCTCTGTTAATGGCAGTTCTATCTAAGAAACATTGTTTATATATAAAAATTCTTAGAACTGTCGTTATATAAATCTCATGCTACAATAATCGTATTTACTTTTGTTGTTTCAGTAGATAGTTTCATTTACTTGACTGAAATATAATATAGTTTTGTTTATTCGAATATAATATAATATAGCATCAAAATGGCACAAATATGGTGTCCATTGAATTAATAAGCTTCTTCGATAAACCCATGTCGTGATTTAAGTTAATTTTATTATACAATCTCTGCTAATGGCAATTGTATCTAAGAAACATTGTTTATATATAAAAATCCTTAGAACTGTCGTTATATAAATCTCATGCTACAATAATCGTATTTACTTTTGTTGTTTCAGTAGATAGTTTCATTTACTTGACTGAAATATAATATAGTTTTGTTTATTCGAATATAATATAATATAGCATCAAAATGGCACAAATATGGTGTCCATTGAATTAATAAGCTTCTTCGATAAACCCATGTCGTGATTTAAGTTAATTTTATTATACAATCTCTGCTAATGGCAATTGTATCTAAGAAACATTGTTTATATGTAAAAATTCTTAGAACTGTCGTTATATAAATCTCATGGTACAATAATCGTATTTGCTTTTGTTGTTTCAGTAGATAGTTTCATTTACTTGACTGAAATATAATATAGTTTCGTTTATTCAAATATAATATAATATAGCAACAAATATGGTGTCCATTGAATTAATAAGCTTCTTCGATAAACCTATGTCGTGATTTAAGTTTATTGGTTTTTCGTTACTAATAAAATAATTATCGTTTTAGATGAGTTGCAACTGTCCATTAACCCCTTCGACTGGACCGACCTTAGCATCAACATGCGGCGGTTCGTCCTTCATGCTGTTCATGGGCCTTTTAGAAGTATTTCTCCGCAGCCAGTGCGACCTCGAGGATCCATGCAACAGGCCTCTATCACCGCCTACCGTTAATTCTAGGTGAGATGCTTCAAATATCCTTTCAAACGATGTTTATTATTAATGGAAGGAATTGTGATTTCTTCTTTTGACGATAATTTATGCAATATTTGTTGAATATACAATTTAATGAATATACAATGTATTGTATTATAATTTATTCTATTGTTGACATTGAACTCTCAGATCGCATCACGGCCAGACGAAATGACAAATTGCCCTTTGATAGAAAGAATTCGATAATCCAGAAACTGGTTTCGATCGAGATCGAAAAGAAAGAAGACCGAATATCGATTAGAAACCCTCGGGCGTGTATCTGTGATATCTCTTTTCGGAGTTGCTTTTATGAATACTAAATTAAGAGCGTTCTAAAACGAGACAGTGAGTTCGTTGTGAGATTTGAATTTAGAGAGGCTAATAAATATATATATATATATATATATATATATTCACACACACATATACACAAAACACACAAAAACCAATCATACATACGACTGTCGATTTTCGTTTTATTTCGCGAAGTATCGTTCGATACTTTGTCTCGCTGTCTAGATAAATCCATAAGGATTTGTATTTCATTTTCCACGTCCTGTTTGGATGAAATCCTCTTGCCAATTCTAAACCGATATCTGTTTTGCCTGTGCACACAATACGATTGCATTCGTCATTTCTCCGCATATGTATTTTTAAAGAATTAAGTCAATAAAATTGGTATCATTGCGTGATGAACTTATATATTTGTTACTCGCCTTCAGATCGTTTGATCAAAGAAAAATTCATATGAACGAAATTGACGTTTGCGGTGAAATATTGCCCGAAAGCTTCGAAGAATACTAAAAACGTCGATATAGTGGCACGTATTATGTAATTATGCTCCCGTAAGGAAATTTTCGTCTCGCACGTCCATTTTAATTTTCACATTACCTCTCCGTTATATAATATTTTTAAATTCACTGTCACTTTTAATCCAGACGTTAAATTTTCTCTTCCGACGTAACTAATTGTAGGTACTTCATAAATCTATTTCGCTCGAGCGAATTGTCATGTTCAGTGTGAGATTGATAACATGTTTCATAAGATTCGCGAAAACATTAAATCGCGTATGCGATATGTTAGCGGATAAACGTCTCGCTTACGTATACCTTCTCAATTAATTAATAAACGAAAATTAAATTTAATTTAATACTTATGAATATGTATCGATACTTATGAATTTTTATTCAATTCATCGAAAGTTCGTTCGGAAAAATTTTCACGTTTTTTATCGTTGATTTTCGCCAGCTTCCTACAAATTTTGCAATTCATTTCATCGTTTGGTTGGATAGAATTATAAAATTATTTGATTAAGTGAAATAAAAATTAGTGAAATAATGGAACTAAAACAAAAATATACGTATGTAGAAGCCAATAGAATAATGAAACTACAGTGCTTTCAGTGCGAAGAGAAACAGAAAATTTCTCGGTAGAAAAAATACTTTCGTAAGTCTTTGTTCAACAGCATGTCGCAAATTCTATTCGCTAGTCCGCTGCAAAATTCCAATTTAAGCCGCAGTTTACCCTAAAACCTACCATCTCGTCAAATAACGTTACACTCATGTTGTCCTTTTCTTTTCTCTAAAGAAATAATTTTCACATTAACTTCAATACAATTCTAACTTTAACGTTTCTCGAGACTCCTCTTTCCAATATATGTAATTTACTTCAAAGGTTTTTAAACTTCCGGGTGCATCTAGAAGCAAAAATTTGGATCTAGAACCAACTATAAAAATTTAGAACTAACTGTATTCAACGACTGTATTGACGCTTGTGTCACAAACTGTCAATTATACGCTTATTGACACCTAAAAGACCCAAATAACGTGTTGAATGTTTTAGCAATAATTTCAGTAAAATCATTTACTATATTCGACAAATGTGTTATGAAGTGCAGTTATTTACACCTAAAAAAAAAAAAAAAACACTTGAGTAAAGTCTCCAGTATATTATCGATAATATTCAATAAAAATTTTAGTAAAATATTCAACACACGTCAATATCACTTTAATCCTTTGTCTTTTCCATCATCATCATCTTTTCTCTGACTTCCGTATATGCTTCATAAATCCTTAATCCTTCCTATTCCCGTGTGCCACGTCGCTTCGTTTCATTAGAGCCTCAACGAAGCATCAGAGCGGCTCGAAAACGATTCCGGAAGAATTTCAAACGAACGACAAACAACGTTACACGAACAGGAACCAGAATGTCTGATGATCGGGTCGGTTGAACGACACCGAAGAAGACCCTCTTAATTGTCACAGACACGGTTCACGTATTACCGTACAGAAACTAGAAACTAGCCTGTCGTCTCTGTCGCTTTCGGAAGCATCCGTGCATAATATACAGTCAGTCGCAAAAGTCTACGTACGTCTGGAAATTTTGAAGTTAAAACTTGAAGAGGAACAAGGATTTCATATTTTGCAAATACCAATTTATTTTAATTTCTCTTTGAATTTGTACGAACTGCAGCTATTGATTTTGAATTCTTGAAGACTCACGTTTTTAATGATATCACAATTCGAATTTACCTGACGTTTCTAGGCTAATAATTAAAATCGATTTAGTTTCTTAAATTTCTTTTTTAAGAAATATCTGCGAATGTCTTTTTTTTTTAGGAAAGCTTGTGGTTGAAATCTTAAAAAGATATTAGAAAAATAGCATGGTCTATTTTTTTTTTTTTTTTAGATTTTCTTATATACTTTTTACTCTTTTTCTAAGTCACTTTTCTATTTTATTTTTTTTTTTTTAGTAATACACGAGTATGTCTTTGAATAAAAGTTCTTATTTAAAATAATGAAATGTAAACATGATCCGATTTAAAACACTCACAGTCCAAATTAGGAAACCAGTTTCCTATTAAATAATATTTTCTTGCAACCAGCCACGAAATGTTTCAGTCTATTTCATTAACTTTATGTATCAATCGGAATATCAAAATTGCTGTCAAATTTTTCTGCATTTCTCAAGACTTCTCAACGCGTCTTCTCTCCATCGACACACGTACTTTCTGAAATGGCCCAAATCGATGGTAACCAATTTTTAAAGTCCATGAAACGTCCAAAATATTTCTTCTAACCGTTCTGTTTAAAAATTCGACAGACGCCTGTAGAGATTTCTGCCACTGACTGTACGTATCCGTGAAATCGTTGCGTGTACTTATGTATCCACGCGTAATAGACCCCGGGTACCATTGTTCCAATGATTCTCTCACGTTGCATCACGCCTGCCTCCGTGAATCTGCGCTTGTACTTTACTTATGCCGGATGCTTACTGAGGCAACCGGTTTCGACTGTTAGGTCTTTCGTGCTGTTGTTTGAAACAGCCGCGAACCCGTGGCCTGAGTTATAGGTAATTGGGTGAAATTGAAAGTGCATCGTTCAGGACGGTTCGAAGCAACGTGCGCGCCAGATTTTCTGGAAGATTCAGACGCGGTCGGGGTGAAATTAACGAGACGAAAGTACGAAGAAAGTCTGTGTCGTTGAGAGTCAAGTAACGTTATTGATTGTTGAAGTTCAAAATTGCATTTTGCAAGAAACGCGAAAACTTTTGGAAGAAGAAAAATTGCCAGAAGTTAGTTGTTAAGAATAGTTAATTATAGGATAATTAAGGATTAATAATATTATAATATTGTAATATAATATAATAATATTATAGGTACATAATAGGTAATGTACGTATAGATATATAATAAAATATAATATAATATAATAATATTAATAATATTATAGGATCAATTAAGGATAGATAATTTTTAAAATGCTGAAAGAATTTTTGATATATTCAAATAAATTTACTAATATTTTATTATGTTAATATTATTATCTACTATTAATTTATTGTTATTATTCTATGTAAGTTTGAAAGTTTAAAATTGTTCTGTGTATAAATTTAAAAGCACTTCACGAGATACAAGAAATTTTCGAAGATCTAAAGTTTAATACTAAATATATATATTAAGAATGATATATTATTCTCTACTAAATATACCAATTATTTTATTATTAATTATATCTATACAATACAATATTCAATATTAATAGATATAATCTGTTAACAAGTGAAAGTATACATTAAAATCTATAATACCACAGTAATATAACACCTAACAACAATATTAACATTACGTTGTTTAATTACGCATTTTATTTCTTTTCTTTTTATTTTCACACTGTTTGCTTTTTTTTGGTTCATTTCTATTTATTCCTTATCCTTTGTATTACTCTGGTCTGAGATATATCTAAAGAATAATTTGCATCCTCGGTACAGTGTTCTATGAATAGCATAGTTATTGAAACGTTATTGTAATCCTCAGAGGGAAAAAAAAGGAATAATTACACTTCTGGATCAATTAGTATCATCGAGCAGAGAAAAAGATTTCATAATTTCGATTTAAATATTCTTATTAGACGCGCTCGGTTCTCCAACTGTTTGCCACTGTTCGCCAAGTCATTATTACCTCCTTAGACACATACACACGTACATTTATTACTACATTCTACGCTGTTTCATTGAACTTTTTTTGCGTCACTTGCCACGTTGTTTAGCGCAAGCATCTGGAATACAATAAGAACGAAGGATGAAGCGTTATTAACTGATTTCTCGGGAGATACATACGCATGTTCATCGGTTCATATGCATTTAATTAGCTTGTTTTCGCGTTTCTCATACGTGTCCACGAATTACGTAATACGGTTCTTCTACGTAATTTGACACAGTGTGACACAAGACGATGCAGCGATCCCACATTCTTTTCATTTTATGCTTGTCACGTATGAATGTGGATAAACGCCTTTTTCTACGATGCTATAATTGCTTTTATCACACACGTCGCACACTTTATGCACATGCTTATTATAAATCATACTTATTTACATTTACTGTATTTCGTTATACGCGTTATACACTTATTCAACACTCGTGCAACGTTCTTTCTCAAAATTCCCTCTCGAGAAGTATATTATAAAAATTCAAACGTTCGTGAAAACGTGAAAAGATGTTTCTCGTGACTCGAGAGCCACCATCGTTTTGGAGATTGAAGTGTTCCTTTTTGATAGATGCTCGTCGAATTTGCTATAAAGTTTTTCTTTTCTTTTTTCTTTTCATAGTTTTAAATAATTAAAGTTAAGCGAGAAAAATTTAAAAAATCCCAATATTTCGTCATCTAACCCTAATGTTCAAAATTCAATATAAAATAGAGGGGGGAAAGTCGTACAGTAAGTTTTAGGGGAAATAGTTGTAAAGAGATCTCAATAGATCGTAGATGATTAAAAAAAACTTGTCGACATTAATCAGTGTAGATCGCTTGTGCAATATAAACATTCTTTCTCATATGGTTGCCACAATATAATAACTAAACTCTTTTATCGTCTGATAAAAATATTATACATATTATTTGAACCTGTATATGATGTATTAATATAATAATTGCATTATTACGTATGAAACGTGCTATCATATTGGGTCGGAAATCTTAATACAAGTCACATTTCATTTAAAAATCTAATTTATATCATACAATGATATACACGTACATGAAAATTTACCATCCGAAAAATCTGTGATTCTAATTTACCTTTAGAATTTACATCGATATCACACAATTAACTCGAATCTGTGTAAACGTATCAGATCAATATCAAAGATCCTGAACTGAACGTTTCAACAAACCGCAACGCTGATTAATGACAATATCGATGGAAACGATTGCAAAAGTGATAATAATTTCGCTAACAAGACGCGTTAATGAAAACAGGTTTTCCAGGTTATTTATCATTGAGAATATAATGCTACGTTTCAGTTCGCTTCTGTTAACTGTGATGTTAACAGGTAGCGCGATTTGTTGAAATTAGCTGGAAAAATTCTGTTCCTTTATGGAAGAATTCTGTTGCGCAACAAAGTGGTAGCATTGAGGAATGAATGATGGCTCGTGAATTTTATTTTACGACCCATTTTGGTTGGAGGGAATAAGAAGAATTGGCTAAAAGCGGGAATAGAGTAACGGGCTGTTTCATGCAGTTTCATAAACGATATTGCTCGTAGACATTGCAGAAATAGCTATAGTTGTAGACAATAAACAGTATTTCTTGTATTAATCAAACGAAAAGAAATTGTGATTAAAACTTTCAACTTTTTGCTTAGCCGACTTTTTACATAATTGTAAATGAATATACTTGTGCATATCTTTGCAATAAGCTCACTTCAAAACGTTCAAACAGTTAACAAGTAGCGACAGCAAATATATATATAAAGAACTCGCAAGTATTCTGCTTCACGTAGAGAAATTGGTTTTCTTGCACTTTAATTAACTGAACCTTAAAGAATATTTACTTCATTTTTAAGGACGTTCGATAAATTAAAGCAAAATACACGCCCACAGTTTAATATTTAATGAGATACAATGAGAATTTTTCAGAACGAATTACAAGTGAAATAAAATTTGTACTTTTGTATCAGGGTTAATTAATTTATTTTAATAATCTAATTATCTCGAAAATAAATGATCTAAATATGTATAAATATATTATTATTTTTGTTAAGTAAAAAAAATAAATATATATTTAAAAATTAAATGTTTATCGTATTTATTGATATCTAGTTTTCTTTTTAAATAAATTGACGAAAATGTATATAAAATTTTATACGAAAATTTTTAGAAATTATTTAATTATTTATTATGCAATTCGAGCGGTTTCATTGCTGTTGAATGTGTTGACTGTTCGCAAACACGTTTAGAAAAATTGCTTCGAAATGAAATGCCACGGGCTGAAGTAAAAGTGAAGAGTGAAACGAGTGTATCACATCAGATCTTTTAATATTTGAATTGATGCGTTAACCGAGAATTGCCAATCTCTTTTGGATGAAATAACTCCTTCATTTAAAATTCATTTCTCTATTTTTCCACATTGTGATTTCGTTGTTAATAAAAATGTTATTACATCACGCTCACGTATCCAACGACTAAATAATCTCTCCTCTTGTTTATAAAAATTTTTTAGTAATTGAATGATTCCATTCCAATAGATCAGCATGGACATATAATTTTGTGAGATAATTTTGACATAACTGACGTAAAATTTAGGAAATCGGTAAATAACTTTAGAAAGTAATCCAATAAAACTATGTTTTAAAATATAAGGAATAGAATCAAAGAAATATGTGTGCATACATTAATTCAATCACAATTAAATATGCATATATAGTAATTTAATTACAGAGGGAAATAATGGACAAAGTATTCAAACATTAATAAGAGACGCTATATTTAAACTTGAAGTACAAAGTCTGTTTAACGAAATTTTACGTCCATTCATCTAAATCCAAATCATCCTCGCGTTGGTGGACACTTGAGGAAAGCCGGAATGAAAGGCACACCGGGCCTCATTCACGGCCATATTTTCATCAGCGCATAAAGTTGTCGTCCCTCGGCGAGGCAAGTGTATTACCTACATTTCGCATAGTGCGCACGGCTGCCATGCACCTCGTGGCATTCAAAATGCCATCACTTATAGCACGAACGTCCCCAACAAACTCCTGAGAAATCCACCTTTCGCTCGACAGACGCTCGGCCGGACTGTGGGACTTTCGTTCCTCTAACCCAGTTTCTAATTCGCGCGACAGTAATTGCGCGTTCGTGAAGATGCGATGATTTTTACCATTAGAAGAATGACACTGTGACGGCGACGAACGACCGATTCGTCAGCCTACTCACCTGTAAAAAGTGAAATCGTAACCTTGTTTGAAGTGGCCGGCATTTCGTAAGAAGTGTGCAGCTGATTCATGTAACTTGACTTTGAGGAACAGATTACGCGATAGAATTTAATTGCAATTGAGGCACTTATTACGTGTGAGCGAACACATTGGGAACACTTGGGTCGTTTCATTGCTGTCTGTATCCAGAGGCTAGACATTTAAAGTAAGTGATTACACATGCACGTAGTAAATAATGCAGATAGCCGCAGGTGGTTAAAATGACGATGAAACTCGAAAATTCTCCGGCCACCGGGCTTCAAGCGTTCGAATGGGAAATATAATAGCGATTTCTTAATACGTGATATAAGATTATGCAACAGTGGCGATCGAATGTCTTAGAAAGTAAGTTCTTCGTTCATTGCGTTACAATATTAATTTCAAAGGACGTCGAGTGTCCACCAGTGAATCGCTTCAATTTATATTGAATCCCTTTGTATTAATTTCAGATACGATTTTGTAGTTATTGGGGGTGGCAGTGCGGGCGCGACAGTTGCGGCACGGTTGTCGGAGGAGCCACGATTTTCGGTGTTACTGTTAGAAGCTGGCCTGGATGAACCCACCGGGACGCAGATACCTTCGTTCTTTTTTAATTTCATTGGCACTAACATCGATTGGCAATACAACACCGAGAGCGAAGATACTGCTTGTCTGAATAAAGATGATCGGAAGTGTTACTGGCCTAGGGGTAAGGTATGTATCCCTGAGACTCTAAAGTTGAAATAATCTTCAATCTTTCGCGATTTTTGTTCTGACACACGTCGAGAATAATTTGCTCAGATTACATATTTAGGATATTATGTACAGTATCATTCTTTACACACTGATTAGATGTAACAAATATTTGATATTTGCAAATTTCACAATTTAATATACTATATATATATATATATATAGTAATTTAATATAGTAAATATATAGTATATATAGTAAATATATATATAGTAATTTAATAATTATATATATTTAAAATTATAAGAGTTATTATTATTATTATAGATGTAAAAATTGTAAAATTCTTCCAATATACATTTCACAAATGCAATCAGTGATAATTCAAATTAATCTCACAGGGATATATACAATAATGGATGAGAGAAAATTTATGTCATGGAAATTTTAGAGCACGCAGAAATTATATTTGACAAAAGCAATGAACGTAAAATATACTTCAGAACAAACTGTTACCATTTTTACCAGCGATAAAGAGTATAATAGACTACATATTGGCACTTATCGTGTTCCTGTCTCGATTTCTCTTTCGTCCGACATTGTACAAACGGCAAACGGGCAATAAACGAGTGGGTAATTAAAATGTTCTTCAGGTGTTGGGTGGAACCAGCGTTATGAATGGCATGATGTATATGAGGGGCTCACGAAAGGATTACGATGACTGGGCGAGGCTTGGAAACATAGGATGGTCTTATCAAGATGTCCTTCCGTATTTCATCAGGAGCGAGGATAATCTTCAAGCAAACATCATGGATTACGGTTATCACGGTGTCGGTGGACCACTCACAGTCACACAGTTCCCTTATCACCCGCCCTTGAGTTATTCAATCCTCGAAGCTGGAAAGGAACTTGGTAAGTCATACTAACTCCATAAACTATTATTTAGCGTGACGAAATGATTTATTTAGTTAGCTTGATCAATCGTTGGACAGAAGATAGTTTTATACCGATATACCTGTGACATACTTTTCAATGGTCTAACAATTACATGACGTTTACATGGCTACAATTGTACATCTCAATGTAAAATCGCTCAATAAATTCATATAAGCTTCAAACAAGATCAGTCGTGAAAATTTAATAAATCACTGATGATTTGTCGCAGTGCAAATTCATTAAAGGATTGCAAAGGAAATCTGAGACTTTATACTTGGGTAATTGACAATTGAATTTGTCAGGCTTGTCGACAGCTGATACTTTAATTACCGGAAATTACAAACGAATTAAATTGAATTTACTCAAATTCACCCTGCTTTTTTTAGTAAAATTCCAACTGTGTAACAGTTAATTTTGTCAAAGATGCATTCCCAAGCATTCCCAAGGAACAGCAGGACAAACAAGTTGGGAAAAAGAACTCTCTGTTTACCGTCCATTACGCCAGTTACAGTAAAACGAAATTCGCGAGAAAGTCGTGGTAAAAAGTGGACAAAACTCGAGCAACAACAACGAGTCGAGCCGCTTGATTCGATTCGCGTTTAACCTGTTATTACGCGGCAACGAGGAACTCGTTTCTTCTTTATTTAGTTGTTATTTCTCCTTGCGGTGAGTCTTGATGGCTCGTTTTGACCATCCATCGAAAAACCAGTTGCGGGATTCTGGTTCACACCTGTCAATTACGACATCATTTTCTTCGGTAGCTAACAATGGTGATGCACGATTTCGATAATGAATGAAACGACCTTGTTACGAGTTTGTAAGTGGCACACGTGGTCATTTCTTTTTTTTTTTTCTCCTTCTTTGAATTCTCGTGATCGATGCCGAATTTCCAGAGCAGAAGAATTTCGATACAAACGAAAAGTTAACAAATAAAAGTGGATTGATGTCGTAAATGATATTTGTGGGTCCAAGATGCTTTTATGTAACACACGACCACTCCCTCTCTTAAATAATGTCCAAGTTGTAGAAGATTTAAGTCTCAAATGGTCTTTCAATTTTAGTTTAAAAATGAATGGAGATTTATGATTAATTTGATAACTGGCAAGTAGAAATGAATTTTCCTTTGCAATGTTATGTAATGTAATGAACAGACTGTGTTTTTATTTGTATTTTCTACGAGATGAAATACAGAAGAAAGTTTCAAACCTGAAGAGGTGATCCAGAATCTTGTAAAATTATATGTAACAAAAATACTGAACAGATGCTGATAAGAAAAGTGTCCAGCATTAAAATGAATTCTCATACACAACTCCAAAAAACGTGCTTTTCAGAAGTAGCGAAAAATTTTTAGTTTCGAAGGAAATTGGACGTTGTTTTGTTAATTAAAGAAACAACGCAATTCAAAACAATATACTTGTGATAGCCGAGACAAAATTCATAATAATAATTCCTTTTCACTGGCCAAATCATGAAGATCGACGAATGAGATTTTCACAATTGACGAAGGGCTATCTCTTGCAATAGTTTTACTGTGATAGCTCGAAAATCATGTCTTTTTAGTTGGATCGTAAGAGAACGATATATTCGTAACTTGTAGGACCCTTCGGAAGCTGATTGTACGCCTAAAATGATGAAAAAAAGTCATATAAATATAAGTCCTATCTGTCTTCGTTTATGAGATATAATAAATTTTATAAACAGAGCAAACTCTAGTAAGCTAGTTTTACCACGGATGGTATATTCAATTTTCATAATAATCATAATTGGGATGAAGAGAAAACCCACATATTATTGTGCATTCAAGACATCAACACAAGTTTAGTTTAAACGTATGGGCAGGAATAATTGATAAATTTTTAATTGGACGATTTTTTTCTCGATGGGAAACCAACAGGCACAAAGTACGTTGATTTTTTGAGTACCCGTTTACACAAAATATTAGAGGAAGTTCCAGTCGATATTAGACTTCGTATGCGGTTTATGCTCGATGGAGCTCCGCCGCATTTTAGCCGAGTGGCTAGGCAATTTTTAAATCAACACTTTGCAAATAAATGGATTGGTCGTGGAGGTTNGGGGACATTTAAAATCTATTGTATACGCAACATCGATTGAAAATGCTGAAATACTACGAATTAGAATAGAGCAAGGCTTCCGACAAATTCGAGAAACACCAGGAATGATAGAGAGAGTAAGCAGATGAATGACAAGACGCGTGCAGGCTTGTCTTCAAATGGCAAGGTGGTCATTTCGAGCATCTTTTTTAAAAGTAATTAAAACGGAAAATTCATTAGATCTCATAAACGAAGGCAGATAGGACATATATGACTTTTTTTCATTATTTTTAGGCGTACAATCAGCTCCCGAAGTGGGTCCCACAAGTTACAAAACACCCTGTATATATATACATATTAGTACCGTACAGACAATTTTAAACTTTCTTTATAAGTTTGCATAAATATTCGTAGTCTAGCAATTGTTACACAAAAGAAATAAATGCCTTGGCTAATTATTTACAGGTTACGGTACCGCGGACCTGAATGGACGAACTCACACCGGATTTGCCATAGCCCAAACGACCTCGAGAAACGGTTCGCGACTTTCAACGGCCCGGGCATTCTTACGCCCAGCCAGAAATCGACCGAATCTTCACATAATGCTCAATTCCACGGCCACCAGGATCTTGTTCGACAACAACAAAAGGGCAGTTGGCGTGGAATTCGTCCACGATAGAGAGATTCATCGAGTTTCTGTGGCGAAGGAAGTGGTCGTGAGCGGAGGTAATTATCGTCTTCGATGTCGTCTAACTTTGTTACGATAACGTTTCTCAATCGAAGTGATCGGATCTAGCCGCGGAAAAAATCTTTTCTCGATTGTTCTCGAAGACGTTTTCGAATTTCAAAGTAAAGATTTTCACTCTTGAAAATGGGACCAAAGTTACAACAATTTAACGTAATCTTCATAGTATGTGGATAAGTAAATTTCCTATTTGTATAGATGCAGATTTCTTTTTGAATTTGAATTTACTTTCTGTAAGTAAATAAACTATACATTAAGCGTATAATAAATAATAATCGAATTTCTACGTATTTCGAGTCGAGGAGATTTGTCGTAGCAGAAGGAAATTATCATATTCTAGAGATTTCCAATTGTATCATACACGCGTCGTGTAAAATTACATACGATCTATGTTTATCCATCGTTTCGATGTAATATCAAGCAACGTGTGAAATGATAGCTGTCAGTCAAGTTTCAAGCCTACCGAAAAAGGAAAGCAGGAAGGAATGCGTTTCACTATCGAGATCAGTTATCTCTTGCGGAGAAAAAAAAATCTCATTACCGGAGCACTTGAATAATCAAGTCCCAGATCTGTGTTACCTTATGCTGGATTTCTACGATCAAACATGGAAACTTAATCTTCCGTTTCCAATTTTAGTTGGCTGCGGTAAAATACGATAACGGAAAATCGCGGATTATTTCGCGTTTCTAAACTACCGGCTGAACGTGAGCGATATTCATTCGCGTTAATAAAGGATCTGTGTTTGTTCAGCATTTGTCGGAGAGAAACGTTGCTCTGTTTTGTGATGTGTATAACACAAAAATCTCAACTTAAGCTGTACTAAACTATACATCTCTACAAAAAAATAAAATTTGACCCGAACGTTGTAAACGCTAAAATTTCTAAAACGAACTAATCTTTTCCAAAAGAAATTACAAAACTTGACGCAAACCAGTTATTAATATCAAAATTATATCAAGTGACAAAAAAGTGGTAAAATCTTTAATTTAAAACTTTTGGAAACGAAATATTCTTACAATACAGCTTAATAAATTCTCAGACAAGAAGTTATAAAAATATTAAATATTATAAATATTAAAACACATTACTGTACAAACTCAAAAATTTAAGTAAGAATTCATGACAAAATCTTGTACATAAATCGTTTCTTTTTTCCTTGAAAAATACAAAATGAATATAAAATCAGTTATAATAATAAGACATACAGAAAATATTCAAGGTTTTCAGACAGTCTTGTGTTTAAAGATTCTTCGTCCAAACAGTAATTAGTCTCATTGAAATTATTGTTCGTGATCCATAATTGTAATTACGCGTTGATATTCTCAGAAATGACAGAAATTGTGTCTTTTGGAGAACAAAGGAAGCAAAGATTGCTGCGGAAGAAGATCAAAGAGTCCTCGACAACTCTCATAAAGGGACTGTCAGTGATCATTATATAAGAATCAACGCTTGTTACATGCTTGTACAACTTCAGATTTTTACTTCATACGCGATGTCCTCGTAATTCAGAAATTTTATTATCCGCCCCAAATGTAATATTAATACCGGGTATTAAAAATAATAAAGAGTATCGTAAAACTCTTGAACAAGTTAAAGCGAACTTCGTCGTCGTTTCTCAAAAGAGATGGCGAGACACGATTTTCAGTTTACAAAAAGCTGAAACCTGATGAACGAAACAACGCAAAAGAGTCTGGTTTCCCTCAAGGTCTGCGAGTTTTATAGCCCTATCCTTTTGTAACTGCAAATATTTCATCGTTGTTAAAAAATATGGCATCCGCCTTTTTTACCGTAAAATTTTTTTACGCAGGCGCAGTTAACTCGCCGCAGATACTTTTGAACAGCGGTATCGGTCCTCGAGAGGACTTGAATGCCGTCGGTGTCCCCGTTGTTCACGATCTGCCTGGCGTAGGTAAAAATCTTCACAATCACGTCGCCTATACGCTGGCCTTCACTATCAATGACACTGACACGACGCCTCTCAACTGGGCAACTGCGATGGAGTACCTTCTCTTCAGGGATGGTTTGATGTCTGGCACCGGTAAGTAAAAAAGACAACTTTACTTGTGATATATTTTATTGTATGACGTTGTTATATTATTATATTATTATCCATTTACTAATATTTTTTATGTTCATAATTTCGTTATTAATTTTTATTATTTTATTAATAAATTAATTTTTATTATTTTATTATTTTATTAATAAATTAATTTTTATTGTTTTATTATTTTATTAATAAATATTAATCATTATAATTAATTATTATTTGTAAATTAATATTAGTTATTTTATTAAATTATAATTTAGATTCTATAATTATGCAATAGCACTATTATAATACGTACAATATGTATTATAGTACCATCATAATAGGTACAATATGTATTATAGTACTATCATAATATGTACAATATGTATTATAGTACTATCATAATGCGTAAAATATGTATTATAGTACTATTATAACATGTACAATGTGTATTATAATACTATCATAATATATACAATATGTATTACAGTACTATCATAATACGTACAATATGTATTACAGTACTATTATACTATGTAATATTACTTATTATAATTTATTATTTAATATAATAAAATAGTAAATATTTATTTACTATTTTAAAAATTTGTTTATTATATTTGCGGACCGTTTCTCATACTTCTATGCTTATATGATGTGCTGTATAACATTTGGAATCTTTAAAGTGCAATCTTTCTTTAAATCTTTAATGCGTATTTAGAATGTGAGGATAACGGGATAGTTTAGTAATTTTGAACGATTTTGAATAATTTCCACGAGTTAATGAATTTCAAGATTATCTGAAACATGAAACGAAGATACTGAGAAATGAAAATTAACCGTTCATCTGTCTGTTTGAATGAGAATTTATATCCATTGAAAGATGAAGAAAATAAAGCACTAAAAAGATCTATCTTCTCGAAGCAATGATATATTATTTATTTATTAATTATTTGATATATTATTTATTTATTTATATATTAATTAATTGAAATTCAACGTCCGTGAAAGAACTTATAAACGTTATAAACGTCGGTCGTCAAACGGTCAACAAGGTGTAACACGCATAATACGCGCGACGAGTGTGCCGTATCACTTTGAAATCCTATCCGAATGAAAATCAATAATCTACATAAAGCTGCGGCGCGGCGATAAGAACAAAGAAATGTAGCAAAAGCTCATCAAATCATGGGAGTTGTATCGGAAACAATCGAGAGAGTCTGCATACAGCGAGCAGTGAAAGCGCGTTGCACAATGATCCCGTTTCGTGTTTGCCGATCAGACGGCTGACGTAACCGCGTTTCCGATCGCTCTGTTTGCCATCATTTGACCCGAAACCGATTGAAACAGAAAAAAGAAGAATGTCCCGCTCGTGTTTTTCCGCCAGCCACGCAATCCTTTCTCAGAATATTTCTCAAGTACGAATTTTACCTCCGCCAGTTTAGATTAGCTTAACGAAAAACATATTATGTGGTGTAATAGCTCAAAAAATATCTATGAATATTTAACTCTTTGCTCTTAGGTCTTATCATAACACTTATCTACTGTGACATCCACTCAGAAGGTGGATACGTCTGTAACTACCTACTTCTGTAACTGCAATTCCGAGATCGTTTGACCTCACTGCATTTGACATTTAACTACAGAAGAACATTGAAGGATAAAGTACGTCAAACAAGCTTTAATCAGACCATTGGGGTCTTATAATTTAATTTTAATGATTGCAAATTTATGTGCCTAATTTTTGATGTTTTCTTACGCTGCAGAAGAAATTTTTATTTCTATTTACCAACTTGTGTTACGAATTCCAACTATCTGAAACTGAAATTGAAGAGTTAAGCCACTCAATAGTTAATCGTTCATTCGTTGAATTTAAAATGAGAATGATTTTCAAAGGGCAATAAATCCAGCTTTTTGAACCAGCTGGTTCAAACATCTTAAGATAAAGTTGGAATTATAAAATTATCGTTGTGATATCTGTTAAACATAAGTATTGATCTAGCATTATAATGCACATTCGGTATCGCTCGTTTCGTGCATTTTGAAATATAGCCAACTCTTTGACATATGTTAGAAACATACGTTATTTTAACCTTTATTTCTTTTTTTTTTTTTTTCATATTACGTTTTTCATATTCTGTGAACTTTTCACTTTATAATTATCCTACAAAATACATGAAAATTTTCGCAGTATATTTACGTACACCGTTTTACTATGGTTGTTCAAGTTTTACGAGTCGAAACGGTCGTATAAATAACGAGGCTCGCTGACGGAATTGCGTCAATTAACGTTCGATTCGTCGCGTCTTTGTCCCGTGTTTCCGGTGTTTGTCGCCGGCTCTGATGTTTTACAAGCTCTTGCTAAGTCTTGCGCGAATCTCAAACGTTCCCACCCGCGCACTAAAACTCCGTCCCTTGGGGCAAGTTTAATTACACCACGACAATTTCCAGCGTAATGACGGAACGCTCCGGATTTTCACCTAAACGATTTTCATTCGTGGCACGTGCTACATTCCCATAATTGAGAAATTACCCTCAACGACAGTTTAGAAAATTTAAATTAGAGGCTAGTGATGTATCCGCGTTTCGAAGGTATCGTGCGAGATTTTTGTGCAAAAGTAAATGAAAAAGGAAAAAAGGACAGAATGAAATTTATCTTACAACCTCTATAGCTCCCAACCTGTGTTACTTTTTTATTTATTCTATAATGCAGTAGGTGTTTGCACCCTTGCCTTCTAACGAGGCTGTCTTCCATTAGATATTTCACTTTACAAATTTCTATAATTTCATGAAATTTGAAATTTCACCAATGACGATTATCTATGAAGTCTTATCAAGTTCAAATAACGTGATATGCGAATCGTGATGAGAACGATACAACAGAATGGCTGAAAAATGGCAGAATAAAAATAACGAACAGATCGTTAAAAGTATTGAAAGAAATTTACAGCACCAAAGTTATTTATTTAGTTGTAATACAAAACACAGAAGAGAAAGTACTTCAGTTTGATCAGTCATTGAATTATTGAAAGAATAATACTTTAAAAAGAATAACAATTTATTATAATAATAATTTAAAAGGAAATAATTTATTATAATTATAATAATAATTTAAAAAGAAATAATAATAATTTATCAAAGACTGTGAAATGTAGTTGTAGCAGTATGAATCGTTCGATTGTCTAAAAAGAATTTAATTATTCAGCCATGCTGAACGTAATTAGTTCGGATAATCGAAGTGAATACTGTGATTGTGAGGAATGGTATATTGGCATAACAACATGGTTATTCAATAAATCGTTGCGTTGGAAATCGTGGATATTGGGTAATTTTGCATTGCGTGCTATTTGGGATGTTTGAATTAATGTTTGATGAGTTCCGTCGGGTTGCGTTGTACTTACAAAATTCGATAGCGCGATAAATTTTCGCGACGCGTGTGTATACTCGATAATAAATCATAGTAGACTCTCTCGATTATGCGAGAATGAATAATCTAGATTATAAATTCAGTATCCTTTGCAATTTAATGTGTTATATGACGATTAACGTGGCGTTAGTTGGGCATAAGTTCATTTAGGCGCAACAGCACGACAGTTTAATAATTTTAAGGTAGATGGAACGGTAATATCGTTAGTCATATTTCATTTCACAATCTCTCGATACTACGTTACTCGCAATTTACTATATTCCGCAATTTAAGTTCATCGATCAACGGTTCTTATTCTTAATACGAGATTCGGAGTATATATTAGTGAATTAATTAAATTTCATCTATTATTTCCCTATAATTTCCCTTACTTGTAAATTATGTACTAAATAATTATAAATTATTACCACTTGAATTGTAAATAGTTATATTACATTGTATTTTATTTTATCGGATTATATTTAACATAATATGTAAAGATTATTAAATTATTTTTGTAATTTGATGTACACACTCTATATATAATATTTGTTATTTTTATATATAAGAATAACAAAAAAAATAATAATTATTAAAATAATAATATTTAATATGATTATTATATAATAATATAAATATTATTATTTTATAATAATTATTTTATTTAATTATACGTACATTATTGCCAAGATTTTCAACATACTTTCGCAATTTCAATTCGAAAGGCACATTTTCTCTTTTTTCTACATAAAATAACGAAAATAACAAAATTCTTTCGTTCTCAAAACTTTAACGTTATTGTCACCGCGTAAAGAGACTCGCGATATGTTTCTTTTCTCTGCAGCAACCTCTCGTGTCAATTTCTCCTTCCTATAATAATTTCTCTCGTTCCAAGAACTTGATTACAGTTAAACAGTAATTTCTCACGACCGCGTATTCTCATTTGTTACGTATTCTCTTTATAAAACTAACTCGGCATCGTTCGTAGGAGAAGCTAAATACCTTTTCGAGATATTCGATTCGAAGCGGGCGAAACTGGTTTCCAACGTAAAATTGCTCCGGGGGAAACTCGTTTTTTTATTTCGATCTTTTTCCCAATTTCCCACATCAAAGGGATGTAGCGAATGCAATCTCGCAATTATTTATAGAAAGGAACGATAGCGATGTAAAACCTCGAAGCCACATATCAATTTCTCAACTATTGACTCGCTGTGTCAATTTGTTAACTACATCTTTGCCTACGCTGCCGGTCAATCAATTTCTTAATTATTTACCTGCTACACACCGGCGACACGTGATTAATTATATTTAAAAGTAACATTTCTTTGTTCGTTGAATAATACACTTTGATCGAATAATTCTAATTAATATGACTGAGAGTGATCATTTCATGCATAATTCATACATGTGAAGTTAATTAGAGATAGAAACCGGATCGCGTCGGCAATTAATTGATGTGTTTGTTAAAATATATCGGTATATCGGTTAATTTTGTGTGCGATTTTTATAATGAAATCGCATTATTTGAGATTGCAAATGATACGGCAGTTTCACCGTTGCCGAACAATGTACAGATGTACAAGAAATTATTTAAGTATGTCTTTTCAATATATCTGCGAAACAACTGAGCAAGGAAACAGAGAAAAAAGGAAACGAGAAGTTCAAGATTATATGTATCGTTAGATGTATTTTTATACACATAAGTAGATCATCTAGATCATAAAATCTATCAATTCCAAAAATTTCAATGCAAAGACCGTCCCCAATTTTGATTCATTCTTGCATTGTGTTTTATACTTTTCTTTGATATTTTTCAATACGCTGTTTAATCTTTTATTACTAATGTATAAAACAGTAACATTTAAATTTAATCTTGTAATAGAGTAATTAATATTAATGGTCTGCAATAATCGTATAAATTTCAGTTTACCGATAATACTTAAGGACTATCTTTGGGTAGGACTGTGAATGTTCTATATTCTTTATATATTTATATATTATAATATATTTTTATATATTTATATATTATAATATATTCTTTATATATTCTTGTAAATTATACGAATATACACATAACGCCTTTCACAAATAATTATATAAATGAAATATAAATAATATTAATGACGTACAGTGTTAAATTTCAAATTAATAATATTCTACATTTTCATTTAAATCACTCTCCTATGCATTCCATGCCATTTAGTTTCTCTCTTTCCTGCTAATCAACAGGTATCTCCGAGGTGACTGCCATGATAAACACGAAATACGCGAACCCAAAGGTCGACCATCCGGATGTTCAATTGATCTTCGGTGGTTATTTAGCGGATTGTGCAGAAACAGGCATGGTTGGTGAAACGAAGGGTGCAAATCGCACAATTTACATCATTCCCACGTATCTGCACCCAAAGAGTCGTGGTTACCTTCGCCTACGAAACAACGATCCTCTTTCAAAGCCGCTGATTTACCCAAAATATCTGAGCCATCCTGACGACGTTGCAGCCATGGTGGAGGCTATTAAATTTGGTATCAAGCTGGCTGAAACTGAAGCTCTCAGCAGGTACGAGCTCTCTGATCAGCTATAATGTATACTGAAATATTGATTTCTTCTGGTTGAACGTTAGTTCTCCAGCTCTGACCTCCAGCGGGGGTCAATAACATCATCGATCAACTGTCACTTATTCTGATGAATAATATTCTCATTTTAAATACACGTCGTCAAGATCGTTTGATATAAAATTTTGATGTAAACACATAAGTTTGAGTGGTACAGATTGGTTAGAAAGCTTAAGGTTGGTCGTCTAAAATTTTAACGAGACGTTTCAGCGACGATATTTTCTTCTGGACTAAATTGTTATTTAATTTTTAGTTATTTAGCTTTTAGTTATTAACTTTCAAACAGTTAATTGTTATTTAGTTTTTAGTTATTAACTTTCACATTGAATCTTTCATATTACAGAGTACAATATAATATATGTATTGATTGAAACATATTGTTCAAAGCATACAAATATACATTCAAAGTAATTTCCTGTAATAAAATAATAAATTAAGAAGATAATTTACTCTTTCACGATTGAAGTTTGAATTTATATTAGTGAAGTATACATCTTTAAATTATAGTATAATTAAGAATTGGCAACAATTATTAAGCATGTCGTTGTAGTTTTTACTAGGCTCATGAATATTTCAAAATAATCTGAACAGCTGTAATGCTGTGAAATGCCACTTAAAATATTTTTTATAAATCTGTCTCGCATTGTAAGATTCTTCTGGAAAATTCTTTTGCGAATGTGTGTTTAAAAATCTATTTTCACCTTCGCAATTGGAGCATGTCGCTGAAGTTTGCCAGTGTATTTCAGCAGTGTCGTTTTCACGATAATTTCATAAACATAAATAGAATTTAAAATATTACAAAACGGCTTTTATAATTTAAATCCTACAATTAATTAATTATACATCTTTCACTTTGTATATCAAATTCAATAAATGGGAATTTGGATAGGAAGGCCATAATGTTTCCTCATTTTTTCCATCTGCCATAAATATTCATTGCCTTATACAATACATAACGCCACGAACATTCCTGCCATTCGAACATGCGTTTACATGTTTCAACATTATCGCAATATTTAGTTCATGATAACATTTATAATAAAAACATTAGATATAACAATAATTATTCTCACATCTTCAAACATTCAAAATTGAAATCACCTCTTCATTTCATTGCATTGCATTTATTATATGTTAACTGTTATCATTATTTCATTACTCAAAATCAACATTATTGTTGACAAATTGCCATCTATTTTTCAGATATGGATTCGAAATGGATCGGACGCCAGTGAAAAATTGCGAACACTTGAAATTTGGCTGCGACGCGTATTGGGAATGCGCCGTGAAACACGAGACCGCACCAGAGAATCATCAAGCAGGTTCTTGCAAAATGGGACCACCGGATGATCCTCTGGCAGTGGTAGACAATCAATTGAGAGTCAGGGGAGTGAGAGGAGTCAGAGTGGCGGATACCAGTATCATGCCAAGGGTCGTTTCCGGCAATACAAACGCGCCAGCTATTATGATCGGTGAACGCGCTGCGGACTTCATCAAGAGAACCTGGATCGGCTGAACGAGGCTTCATCACGAAACGGAACTTCCTCCGAAATCGAAGCGACATCGTTCGCTGGAAGAAATTTATAGTTGACCCCGTAAACTGACTCGTAAGATATGAAACTTCGACGCGGAAGTTTAATTCCTAGAGGCGACGATGACCGATTTGTTTGTGTGTTACAGCGAATGATGAAGTTTTCACCTGATGCTTTTAATTAAAGTTTCGACAAGTTAAAATAAAATTGAGAACGATTAAAATAGACATTTAAATTTAATTGTCGCTGTTTGAAATATTTTCGATTCAGAGCATTGAGTTTTACTCTCGAGGAATATTTAAAGAAGAAAACCAATAACGTTTACGTCCTGAGTTTCTTGAAAAATCAATTGAGGAGTTTCGTGGAAAGTTTAGAGATTGAAAATATGATGAATTTGATTACAAATTTCTTTCAGCAGAGAGGAAAGCTAAGGTAGCGCTGTGCGCATTTAAACATGAATAATTAATGCTATGGAAACGTATATATACGTCACTGAAGACTTTAGTGAAATGTTAAAATTTGTTCAAACAAAATTATGATTAACCTGAAAAATCTTGGGTTGTTTGTAGTTTTAGCAGATTATTCCAGCAATGGCAGCAGCTACCTCGGCTTTAAACCCCTTTTTATTTAGGAAAAGGGTACGAACTACTGTAAATAGGGTTCAGCAATAGCATCAAATATAAGTATTCTAATTATACATCTAATTATTAACGTTATTAAGTACCATGCGCATTATAACAATTTGATATTTTCAATATTTTCTTTTGAGTTTTTAAAATTTGTTATCTCAATTGCTAACAAAAAGAGTAATTTTGAAAGTGGTAAAAATTGAAGAATATACCAATGTGATTTAGAGGGGAAAAATAACTTAATAATACAATGTTCAATTAGAAATTACCCCAAAAATAGTAATAGTAGTATAATATTAATAATATACTTATTAATTAATTTTAAAAATAATTCAAATTCCCTTTACAAAATTTAGATTAATACTCCAAATTGTAGTAAGTAATAGTCGTCATATATCTATAATCTATTAGAAATAAATAACAACAAATTATTAAAGTGTATTTTTAAAAAGACATCTGCTGTTCAAATAAAGAGGTAAGTCAACTTTTCAATTTTCTTTCTGTATACAGTCTTCTTAACTACGAAAGATTAGAATGCACAACTACAAACAAATACATTCATTTGTTTTCTTTACTTTACTTTTCCAATATAACGTAACCAATGATTTTTGATAAAATTCTAAAATAGCGATAATACTCATTTCTAGTGGGAGGAAAATAGCAAATTTCTCGAAAGTGGAAATCAAATAGTCACTTTGGGTATTGTAATAAATTTCGTTGGTCTTTGAAAATATATAAAATGAATAATTCATTACGATTCCATAATCGCATTCAACGCCAACGTTGCTCATAATTTTTCTCTTGAGTTTCTTTGAAGTTGTTCTCAGTACTTAATAATGGAATAAATGAAAGTAGAATGAAATTTTAAAACTTTAAAACTTAATATTAATCATAAAATTATTTTATTATGTGAGACAACAAAAATTTAGGAGTCAGATAAATAATATTATATATAATAATAAAATTTCGAAATAATAAATGTCTTTTTTCTTCTATTTGTGTTTTTCGTTAGAAAATTCTTTCTGTTTCTCTTTTTAAAGTTGGAATGTAACAATTTGAGAATCCTAGCAGAGTTAAATTAATAACTATCAAAGTATCCGGCGCAAGTTATCAACCAATAATAGTTTATCAACCAATATAAGATCAAACTCTTGGCAAGAATCTCACGAAACTTCGCTGTTGTCCAAGTTAAATCAGAGCTCACCGTCCGGAATATTATTCCACGGAATCCAAGACCTATTGAACTATCTCAGATCCATTTCTCACGTACAGAAATCCAATGGCGTGCATCAATTCGTAGATCAATGTATCCTTCCTCGCCGTAGAACCTGATATTTTGAAGATGCACGTTCTGCCAGCCAACTATTCTTCCCACACTGATTTAGCAACCATAATTTATTTTTGCTGGTCATAGTCTCGATATAATCATCTTCCTCGTCGGCAGCATTCGAATTTAATGCACGTGTATTTGTGGTAAACGTTCATTACCTCGTAAATCAATCTTCGTTACGCGACATTTGCAAGTGGGGCTCGTGACTCGTTAGAAAAGAATTTTCCATTAATCCATCGTGAGAATGTTGTACCCAATTAATTAGTTTTCCATTAATCCGTCGTGAGAATATTGTACTCAATTAATTAGTTGTGTTCATTGATAAATGGTGATTCATGGGGTTGCCGAAGGATTGGCAAACATCGAAGATCATTGAGTTAGTAAAGTAACTTCTTGTTTGTTTTTGGAATGTTCATGAGGAACCGATTGTATGATTAATTTTTTTATAAACATGAATTTTAATGTTATATTTAATTAATAAAATATAATATTAATAATATACTAATTTACATAGTATCAATCAATTTAAGTAGATAAATATTAATAAATAGGAAGATAAAAATGTTTGGACAAGGGAATCTTCATACAATAGGAAATTTATTCATTCTTGGCGCACAGATTCTCAAATTTTACGAATGAAATTTGATTAAAAGTATAATACTTCGGCTGCAAGGAAATAAGAAAATAAAGTGAAATACGTGAAATTAAAACAAAAAGATATGGAAGTTATAAAACTTAATCGTGCAGTTTTAAATTAATTTTAATATTTTTATTTAACGGTTTTAAAGACAACGAGAATATATAGCAATTATATTAACACGCAACATTGTAAGCAAATATTAAAGGTATTATATTTCGTGTGCAAAATGAATTCTATCAATATGTTCAATGATCCCAGAAACAAGAATTATATTTTCATTGGAAAATTCTACCTGTGCCAGAGATTCGAAATAATAAATTTTTCAAATTTCAAATCATCTTCAGAAAGAAGAAAAAAATAAAAAGTAGTGCATCTTACCTGGAACTGGACTTGTAAAGAAAAATTTACTTGTTTAATGAAAAATTTTCACGGCCCCATAATTTTTTTAATTACATCAACGAATACAGCAAACAACGAACCAGTGTTTACGGCCACAATTCTAATTAAAATATTACATAATTACAAATCTCATTAAAATATAAACTCTGTTACAACAGATGCTTATGCTAATACAAAGGAAAGAAACAATTGTCGAGTACTCAATTAACTTTCGTTCAACGATCATTACACAATCGACTGCATCGCAAAGCACAAACTCAATATTTCAAATATATATAAAAAAAAAAACTGGCACTAAACAAGGATTATACTTTTAGCAATGTGTAATAAAACTGCGGATCTTTGTACAATTTTTTATTTTCGTAAACAAACGATCGAAAGTAATCGAAGCTGAACGTAATGTTCATTTCACCTAGTAAACATTATAGCTGTATTAAGCTGTACTAAATTATGACTATGTAAATTATTTATACTCCACACTAGATATTTTTAATAATTCTCGTATATCATATACAGTAACAGACAGAAGAAAGTTTGAAATTTGTAATTACCCAAATGATATATTTTACATTATATATTATTTTTTATATTATATTATATTAATTATATTAATTTATTTTATATTATATTAATTAAAATTGTTTTATTTTTTAATGCATATTACATATACTCATTGGTCTTTTATATTAAATATAAAATTACGGATCCTTTGGCTTTTATGATATTCCTTTGTCCGTAGTTAAATTTCTCATAAATGCACAAATATCCGCAGTTTAATAATAAATATCATGTTCACGATTTTGCGTAGCCTGTGTTTATGTTCTCACAATTTGCAGTTTGGCTAGAATAACGTAAAAAGCTGATAACATAAGAAGTCACACCATGTACCGAGATTCGTTTTGCAAGCACTCCTTTCATTTCCCAGTGGAAATAGGATGTCACTGTCTGCGTAAGATTTCAGTTCTTCCGGCTATGTTTTCACGTCATTCTGCTGCTCTTTTTGCAATCCGTTCGTCTGGAAAACCATGTAATTATTCTTTGAGATGCCGGAGGCGAGATATTATATTATCAAATTTGCCAATTTTCTCGTGTCAGTTTACTCATATATTGATCCCACAGGACATCGAAATGAAGATAAATACAAATAGAAAAAACGCATTTGCAACTGATCTTTATGAAAAATTTAAAAAGAACTAAAAATAAGTTACCTTTTATGAATTTTCATACGGATAAATGAACGGAAATTTATGTATGAATTTATAAATTCGAATTTATAAATATACTTACTAAATCAAGTATTTAGAAATGAAAATTTTTATAAAATTAATAATATTTGTTGAATGACTTGACGTGAAGTATATACTGAAAGAGATATACGGAAGAAACGGCTTACCTTGAAATGAAAAAATGTTTCTTAATAATGTTCAAAGGTGGGTGTGACTAATGTCTCGTAATATAATGTGACTAATGCGAAATAGTAATTTCGTGTGTAAAACTAATCAGGGACGCTCGAGATAAGAAACTTTTGATTTCAAATGACGATAAAATCTTCACTAATATTTAGTTTATTGCTTCTTAGACAAAAAATTATCTGTGCGTTAAATAAATAAAATTTCACTAATTGATTTTCAATAATATCATCACAAACAAATGCATAGAGTAACATGGTGTCTGGATATTAATAAAAGTCACGATATTCAGAAGCATGATTTATTCTTAGAGGATTCTCATAACAAATAGCTAATGAAGTTATTATAATCCGGCATGGAATTGTCGAGTTCATCGAAATATGCCAAGTACGTCGATGTTACCGTGAAAAAACACTATTTACACAAACGCTTAAAATTTAAAATTAAGATTCCGTTAACGTTCTTGCAAATCTTGAAAAACAAACATTTATTTCAACATCTTAATCTTGCAAAATGCCTGATTATAAATAGCACAATCAGTGATATATCAACAGCCGCTACTCACTTCTCCAAATAGCAATTCGTTAAATAGAGATGAAGTACTTCAAATAAAAATTTTCATTTATCTTCTAACGTAAATACATCCCAATGATATCTCTTTATCTCATTAAATATTAATGAAAAGAATCAATTTCATTGTAATTTGCAAATGTTTAAAAATGTTTTTCATAAGTACAAATAAATTATTACAGTTTTACTTTTACTTTCGGCAAACAGAAGATATCCTCGATATTTTAAGAAAATTTGTGGTACGAAATTGAAACGAAAAATGTTAAGGATAACACGTTTCATTTACTCTTTAATATCACGTGACTCGTATTGAAAAAAATTTACAGTAAGAATAATGAATGAATAATGATAATGAACAAATCATTTAAATTATTAAGGGAATTCGTGTAAATGTGACATTGGTGGCGCCTGCAAGCTGCGATGCGATGGCTACTTTTGCTGGCATTTCATTTATATATCTTTCGGATATTCTCTCTCACTGAATTTATCTCTGTGACCCAGTTCGCGTTTAGTCTTACCCTAGAATATTTTGCCAATGCTGGAAGGCCAGCAGGACAACAAGAACGTGGAAACATTGGAGACACACATGCATACAATTTCACATCTTATCACGTTTATGCATTTTTTTCTTTTTTCCCATTCTCGTTTCCATATCCTTTTAAATAGTATGCAAAATAATTCAGAACGTACGAGTACATGTATAATTTATATCGACATGTATGTGCAGACATACGAATATATGTGTACATAGTTTTGTTTAAAACATTATGTATAATCAATATTATTCAGCATAATTGAGAAATATTTAATTAATTTGATATATTTTATGGAGAGGAAATAAAAGGTGTACCTATGTTAAAAAGCAATGTATTTTGCAATTTTAACTTTATTATTTTAATTAAAATCTAGCTTACATTTAGTTGTGATAATCGAAAGAAAGACGAGTATTTAAAACGTTCATTTATTTATCATACATTCAATATTACAATATTACACAGGCAAACATTTATTTACTGTTGCTCATAAATACAAATATTTTCTTATACACACACACACAAACACACATATAGATAAAAAAGCTCTTTTCCGAATACACAATGCTTCGTCGATAGCGATTTACTTTCTACTTTCTGTTTTTATCAACCTTGGTCAAACCAAAGCTGAATCGTCGTTTAAAAGCAACGAAATATATACTTCATTGTAAAGGACTAGATTCTCTTTACGCTTACGGTTCGATAAAAACCCCCGCGAAAAAGCTTCAAGGCTTGATCGACCACATTTCTGGCAATCAATAGCTGCTCCGTCTGCGTTTGTTGCATTTGTACATTTTTCGGATCTTCTGTATGTCCCTCTTGCTGAATCCCTCTCTCTGACCCAGTTGAACCTTCGTCACACTCTGAAATATTTCGCCAATAAAACTTATTGTTAGAAGGCCTACGGATATCCACGGGATATGCAAAATCGTGGGCGTATATGTGAATTTCATGACGTTATTATTTTTTTCTGCAATTACACCAAAAGCATAAAAGGAAAGGATGTACAGTTTCTTTACGAGATAACTCTTCTCTTGGTCAATGAAAAACGTTAGCAATTAAGAAGACTGAATATTATAGTCGCTACAAATGTTTGAAAGCGCCAGGGCAGAAATTACAGGAACATGTAATGTTACAAAAAAAAACAAGGAATTCATAGTAAAAATAATTTATCAACAAATTTCACTTACTAAGATCTTCCAGTTTAATTAATGAAACGTATGAAATTCCCATTCGTGTATCTGTTTTTCCAAGGTTTTTACAAACTCATAAATGTCAAGATCAGAGTTACAAGATCTTTAAAACAGGTCATCATCTTGGTCGCAAACGTGTAATATGATATCGAAATGAATCAAGATGTTATTACAAGCTTTCCAAAAATCACAGACTCATTTAAAGTTGGAAAGTTATGGACCTTGATGATTTCGGTTACTCACTTTTGGCATTATGGTGGGACGTCCGTTCTTGGAAAACGCGTTTGCGGAGTAATGCATTACGCTGCCATAATCATATCCGACCCCGAACGCGTCGGTGGTTTCCCTCGAAGCCTTCTCAAAATTTCCAACATGGTCTATATAGATAATGACACATTACTTGTTATTTATCAGTGTACTTTGTCAATGAGTTCAAAGAAAAAAATTTGTAACCAGCTCATTCGAGATATGTTATTGAATTTGTTATTACTTAAACTGGTAAATAATTTAAATTGATATTTAAACTGGCATTACGATGGTGTATGAAATAATAAAAGAAGATCAAAGTGAAGAAGTACAAGATTTAAATAAATTAAAAATTTCAATTAATCGGCAACAAAGGGGATCATGCTTGGAAGCATTTTGTCAATTTCTATAAATTAAAACTTGTTCTAAGTCTTCATATTCCTCTAATACATTTCATACAATCCTACAATTTTCTACATAATAAAATAATACCAATTATTTATTCAACATAGTTTGTGATTCTTGAATGAAAAGTAAAAAATAGAAAATGCACGATCTGTTTCCAGTATATATCAATCATGACTGCAACTTAAAACTTCTCTGTGCCAACCACAGGTCACTTACTGTTCAAAATGTTATACCACTGGATCGTGACGTACTCGTCTCTCTCAAATCTGCTTTGCTCGTGCAGGAATCCAATGGCGTGCATCAATTCGTGTATCACCGTACCTTTCTTCACTAAACACCCTGGAACCTGAAGATTCACATCTTGTCGACCACCAACTCTTCCCACGCTGCTCCAACAACCGCTATTACCAGCCGTGAGTCTGATGTAATCATTCTCCTCGCCGGTATACGGTTTGAATTTAACGCACGTGTACTTGTGGTAATCGTTCATCGCTTCGTAAATCAAGTTCTTCTGCTCCGTATCTATTATATAATTAAATTTAATCATCAAAATGTTGTCACTTTCTTCACTCAGTTTGACGAAATACTGCAGTAAAAAGTATTATAAATTGTTATACTTGTTCTTTCCCACTATTGAATTCGCATTATTCCTCACGAAATTTATTTCATTATTAACAAAAAATCTAACAAAATGTTGTTTCATTCGTTGTAATAAACCATAGACTATCCTGTCATCATTTGCCACTAACATAAATCAAGAAACAAACAAGTATACAGTACACTTACTGAAATAAGGACTGATCATATATGGTACTACACCGCCGGGCCATCGCGCAGCTTCTGCTTTCAAGCCATTCTTCTCGAGTTGAGGCGGAAACAGGATATCACCCTCCGCGTAGTTGCCCAATTCTTCCGGGTTGCGGTCCCAGCCCTCGTGCCAGTTCGCCACAACGGCACCGGTTTCATTGTCCGGATTGCGATACAGCATCTCGCCAAAGTGTTGCAGATGAGCGATCACACCGTCAGGACTGTCAACCGCATTATCTAGAACGTCTCGACGCCAAAACGGCCAAGCTGAGACGGAAGTCAGTAATGCAAATGTGAAAGAACAGAGGATGGAGCAACGTTTCATTTCGACAGGTGAATTCCCTTGGGGAAAAGACACACTTGAATGGGCCCTCGCTGCTGTTCGAATCGATTCCACTGACGAAAATCGGCCGGTTCTTCGTGACTTTATATACCCACCTGAGGAACCCCACTCGTGGATCTGCTCGATGCTTCCGCTCGATACGGAAACGATCGGGGACGTTTGCTGATAACCGTGGACTTTGGGTAACAGGAAGTCGAGATTTGCTGGCGCGGTTCCTCGAAGGCTTCCACTACAACGTACACATGTTACTTTATGTAGAGGATGATGATCCATGGGAAAGTAATAGGAGTGATATTGTGAGTAATGCTGATGAAGTAACAAATAATATTTAGCGACTCATAAACCGATTTTACAATCGATCGTATAAGTATCGTAAAAAAGTCATTAGGTGGTAAAATTAGTTGAGTTGTTTACGAAGATTGTTACCAAGTTCTCAATAAGAGTGAATAAGTACAAAACACGCTTGATTTGAAATGAAAATAAAAAGTACTAATAAATCAGTTTAGTCCGTTTTATTATAATTTAGATTATTATATTTTACTATAATTTATAATATAGAGAAGGTATATATAAAATATATAATTGTCATGTGATTCGATTGACTCTTCTAAATTAAATTAATCAATGATTTGAAATTCAGAGAACAAATACAAAATATAAAAGAATAAACAATCACAGAAGTATATAAATTCAAACTATGAAACAAAGTTGTTTGTTGCCATTAAAAAAAAAACCCATATTGATCAAATTCATAAATTGGAAAGCACAAAAAGTTATATATACCGCTTTATAAATTTATCTTGGAATTATCATTACTTGTCCTTTCTTTTTTGTTAAGATGAATAATTGAATTAAATATTAATCCTACGCTTATATAATGAAATTAAGAAATTAATAAAAAATGAAGTCGGTTTAAATCATTTTAATCAACAAAACAAACTATACACCAATTGACAAATCCCTTTCTAAATGACATGAGCGATTCAATCCACTGGGAATATATAAGATCAGAAATGCTTATTTGCAAATGCGGAAGGAAAGCCGTGACTGAATTCTGGTTGGCATTGTCACTTGAAGTGGTAAGATATTATTTACATGCTGTTCTGAACGGTCTTTCACACCGAAATTAACATCCTCCTTCGCATTTTTTTCAAATGCAAATGTTGCTAGACAGATCCTTCCTATCATCGCTACTTGATATTTCCTACGAACCTTGCCAGTTTCTCCGCAACGATGACTATAAACTTCGAAGGTCAGTAATATAACATCTTTCTTCGTATATACCATGCTATCCATTATGGGTATTACGATACTTCTTTTTCCTTTTGCTACGAACATTATGTCAAAGTCATCACGTATAATGATAGTCGTGTCTGTTAATTCTTTTTCATTGAAATCGCTATAGCTATCAAAGGCATCTTAAACGTGTCAATGAATCATAAGCGTGATCAAATATTTATCTGCTTCCAGAACGGTCAAAATCTTCATGAATATTACACAATTATTATTTCGTAAAACGATGTTTTCGTTCCTTCTTGTCACATACAAAAGTTTGCGGCGTTTTGATAAAAATTTAAATAATTAGTTTCCCAGTTCTAAGTCCGGTTATTGCTCTCCTATGATAAGGGGAATTGTATCAAGGTGAAAAAAACATTTAAAACCGGTTCAATATGTACGAACGTATTTGTTCAAGTCATGTCATAAGATAAATTTCTACACAATAGCCTTTTCCCTATTTTACTTACAAGATAATTGCAATCCTAAACTTCCATGCGATAAGTTGCATTTATTAGAAGCATTTACATATAGGTCAACAATTTCAAAATTCAAGAACGATTACTGAAGGAAGCAGCGATAAAATAAAGTTTCTATGATTTAATGAAAAGAATTTTTGATAAGTTGATTAATCCTGTATAATGTATTAACGTAATTAGGAATAAAAATTAGACTTTCTTAATTTTTTAAAAAATATCTTTTTTAAATAAGCTACTTGAGAATAAGCCAATCATATAATAATTTTTTTTCTCTCAAAAATTTTTTCCAAAGATTTAATTTGTAAAATAATATAAAATATTACTATTATTATTTACAGTAGATAATATAAATGTCACTATTATTATTTACAGTAGATTAAGAAAGTATCTACTGTCGTACCATAAACGAGATATATATATATATATATTTATTTATTTATTTATTTATTTATTTATTTATATATGCACTAAAGGATGGTAAATATATATATATTACTAAAGGATGGTTTATTTAATACAAAAAAGAACAATTGTCCGGTTTATCCTAGTTAGTCAACGATTAAATCTATTTACATACATTATCACATCATATTGTTTTTTGCCATTGTTACTTTTAAATTGCCTACGTACATACATAGATGTCGTTCTAATCAAATGCACGCTTTCAAACTGAACCCCGGCAAGTAACCTTAAAACGACACAAGTGATAGTAATTCTACATTCACTCGTAGAAATTCGACTGATATTTATTAATAATGACGCTCGATAATTCATGGCATGTGATCAAAACTGCTGCTGCAGAAAATAAGCACGAATTAGTGTTGTCTGGCCCATCAATTTCTGAATTGATTCAAAAAAGAGGTATTGATAAGTCTTTGTTTAACCTGCAGCACTTGAATTACTTGAATATTACGCAGACATGTTTGCAAGAAATATCAGAAGAAATAGGACAATTACAAAATTTGACGACACTGGTATTGCATTCGAACGAAATTTCGAAAATACCTGGTACAATCGAGAAATTGGAAAAACTAAAGATCCTCGATTGCTCTAGAAACATATTAACGTCTTTACCAGATGAAATCGGTAATCTTCCACAGTTAACAACTATGAATTTGAATTCAAATCTTCTGACATCCTTACCGACGCAAATTAAAAATGTTAAGTTGACTGTTCTGGATCTTTCAAACAACCAGTTTGAAGTTTTTCCTGACGTATGTTATTCAGAATTGACTCATCTCACTGAAATCTATGTTAATGGAAATCTAATAAAAGAAATTCCTGTGACTATAAATCAACTTCCATCCTTAAAAATAGTAAATGTTGCAAGCAATCTGATTTCAGGTAATCCTTCTTTGAGTAAAAAAAAGAAATCTTATACTAGAATATTGATTTAATTATTATTTTTATCGCCACAGTCATCCCAGGTGAGATAGCTGATTGTAACAAGCTTAAAGAACTTGATTTAAAGGGAAACCCATTGATCGACAAAAGATTATCAAAGTTAGTCGACCAGTGCCATAGTAAACAGGTATTAGAATATATCAAGTTACATTGTCGTAAACAAGATGGTTCTATCAATACCAAATCAAAAAAAGGAAAGAAAGTACAAAAATTATCAGAGAGTGAAAATAATGCTAATATAATGGATGATTTGACACACACGTTGAAAGTATTAAAAGTAACAAATGACACGCCAGTAATTAAAATTACAAAATATGTAAAAAATATCAGACCATATATTGCAGCTTGTATTGTTAGAAATATGAGTTTTACAGAGGATACTTTCAAAAAATTTATTCAACTTCAAACTAAATTACACGATGGTATATGTGAAAAAAGAAATGCAGCTACTATTGCTACACATGACTTAAAATTAATTACTCCTGGTAAATATAACAGAAAAACAATTTTGTATATATAAAACTACATTCTGATAATATCATATTTAATGTTTATAGGGGACTTAACATACACAGCGAAACTACCAAATGAATTAGAAATAAAACCGTTAATGCGTAATAAAGTTTATACTGGTTCTGCATTGTTTCAACAATTACAAACTGAAGCTGATAATTTAAGAAAAGAAAAGAAACGCAACGTATATTCTGGTATTCACAAATATCTGTATCTGTTAGAAGGTAAACCTATGTTTCCTTGTTTATTAGATGCTTCAGAACAAGTTATATCATTCCCACCAATAACAAACAGTGATATTACAAAAATGTCAATGAATACTCAAGCAATGCTAATAGAAGTAACTAGTGCTGCGTCATATCAGATTTGCAGGTAACATAATTTATTAATAACAATTAATATTTGCTTTTCATCTTAATTAGTTCTATTAGATAAAAAGCAAATCTATTAATACAAAATTTAAATATTATATGAGCATAATTACATTATAACATAATTTTCTTTTTGTTGTTAGAAATATATTAGACCAATTCTTAAAAGAAATAATTACCCTTGGTTTGGGATGTCTGTCAGAACAAGAAAATGCTTCGACTTATAATAAATTAGTTGTAGAACAAGTAAAGGTAGTAGATATGGAAGGTAATATGAAATTACTGTATCCTTCAAGAGTAGATTTAAATTTTGCAGAAAATTTCATAACTGTATTACGTGAGATATAAATTATTGTGAACAGTTTAATCATTCCTTAATTTTGGTCTAATCTGTGTTTTGTCTGTGTGTTTTTTTGTATTTTTTCTGTATTAATATTATAAATTGTTCATTTCATACTATATGATAACATTAAGATTAGTAACTGAAGTATGCAACGAACATAACATTTGCATATTTTATACAGAACTGTTTTGCTATATACCAATATACAACAATATTGTAGTCAATATTTTTATACTGAAATTTGAGACTATGTGATAATAATAACAATAAATGTTCAATATTATAAAACTCAGAAATCGAGAAATAAACATAAAAAAAATATAGCATTCATATTTCAACATTTTATTCCTTCAAAAATTTATTGTATTGATTTACACAATACATTATGAAAACATAACATGAATAAAAATATAAGCTTTAAAACATAATCGAAAATATTAATTTACATATTAAAAGTATTATACTCGCGTTTTCAGACTAAAATATTCGTAACTACTATTAGCTTTTACAAGAAAATTGAAGTGTGAAAATCACAGTCATCATTCATTACTATATATCGTATAATCTGAAGTTTAATCTATACTTTTATATAGGATATTTAAAATTAACTTGAACAGGATACGATGGTTAGCCGCAAATTCAAAAGCGGATAAAAACCCGCCATTTTACAGGCAGCTGACGACATTGGCGCTGTCGTGTCGCGAATCATCCCATAGTAAGCCGGTGAAGAATTCTCATCTGTTTTTATAAATATTGTACTTTGTTTCGTGTATTTCAATGCAGTGTAAACTATAAACATTGCCCAAGTGAGACGTTTTTGTTCATATTATTAAGCGTAGTTGGTGAAAGTTTCATTTCAGAGTATTTAACGACAAGAAGAAATTCGCTCGAATTTTCTGAACTTTCCAACATGCGCGAATGTTTGAAGTGTTAACATGGCGCCGAAACATGACTGGGCATGATGGGGGAATGAGAACGAAATTTTTGAGGTTAGTTGATCATTTTGTCATTTAAGTAATGTCGTATATTGTAAATTTGTAGTACAATTAGCCGCATTAACTTATTGGACATCATAATAGAGACGTATATTGCAGATATTTTTTAGAATTTTGTTATTATTGAAGAAAACACGTGTCACATTGTATAATTTATCTGTTGTTTCTATAATGATTTAGCAGAACGTATTGATAGTAATAATAGCTACGTTATAAATATCACGTTGAACAAATGATATTTATACATATATATTTATATATATATGTATGTGTGTGTATGTTGATATTGTATTGATTTATTTTTTTTATAAATTTTTCCGTAGAAGTAGTAAATTACATATATTGATGTAATATTTTAGACATTTCTATGTTACTTTTTATTTGACCTTTAACTATCGCTTTCATATAAATTTTTTAACGTGATTAATAATCATTTACTTTTTTACGAAAACTTGGTAAATCTTTACAATAAATAAAAATCTTTGTAACAACAGATAAATTAACACATATGATGAAAAAATACGTTTATATATGTAATTATAAATATCTAATGATAATTAATTTTAATATATGTTAAACTGATATGATTTGTGCTATATCCTTTATTCATATATAATATTGATATGATGTGCTTATAATATTTTGTATTAATAATTATGGTACAATAAAGATAATGTTAATATTACATAAGAGACAAAAATATTTATTAAATATTTTCTTTGAATTATATACATTTTTTGCTTCATTTATACATTACAGACACATAATGCTTAATGAACTATGAAGTACAAGAAAAATGTAACACTACAATATACAATATACATATAAAATTATAATATATTAAATATATTTTTAATAGATTACATTAAAATATTTAAAAACCAATATTTAGTATATTTATAGATATACTAATGCTATTCTAAAAAAACAACTTTTCAAAAGATCATTGAATTTTATGCATCACACAAAAATATATTTATTAAATAGAAAAATATAATGAGATCTATTGTACTGATATTTGTTTAAATATCTTAGACTTTTAACTATTCTGGAATATAACATATAATATTTATAATATGCTTGTTATTATTAAAATAGAAATTCAATAATGACTAGCATCATATATCTACTTTATGTTAAAATAATTTGATTTTTAACTTCAAATGTGATACATTTAATTAGATCAACTGACACAAATATAATTGTATATAAGTTAGGAAGATCATTCAATCACATTTATTTTGATTAAATATTTAATAAACTTAATTTACTTTTAAACGCTCTTGTCTTTCCTTGAGATCAATAATGCTTAAATTAATGCAGGATACATATCCATGTAACAATGAGATACCAGCTTTGATAAATGCTATAGGTGCAGAAAGATACATTACCAACTTAAATAAACTTATACCAAGAACTGAAATAAGAATACAAATTATACAATATTCATCATCACATCCAATATTAGTAAAATATATATATATATAAGAAATAATAACTTACAAGTAGGTCCTTGGGTAAAGTAAAGAAGATATAATGCAGCATAAAAGGCTTCATTACCAGCACACATAATAAATAAGACTGTACGATTAGTATAATACATTCTCATAATTGAATTTTCAGACATATCAATAAATTTGTGACTTGTCTTCCCTTGCAAAAGTGATCTATAATATGTTTTCTTATATTTTTGTATGGTGACAATATTAAATACATCTGAATAAAGTTTGTTCTTACGTGTGCAAGTATATCCAATGGCAACTAATGTCAATGGCCATGCTTAATTGAAACCAGAATGAATATGATGGATAAAACATACACAATGTAGCTAAAAGACACATGGTACCAATACGATCAGTCAACTGATCTAACATACCACCAAATTTGGTACTTTGGTTAAAATATCTTGCTGCATGACCATCCACTGCATCTAATAGTGCACTAATAATGTAACACCATGATGCAATAACATGGTTAGTTGTCATAAAATAAAAAGATATAATAGCCAAAATCACTCTGCCATAGCCTGTTAATATATATATATACATATTTATTATTATTTATTATTATTATTATCATTAATTATATCATCTTTATATCTTTTTTAATTTATTATAGTTTTAATAATGTTAATATATTTATAACATATATCCTTGTCTTAGCAACTGAATAACTTTTATTTTTATTTCAAATATAGTGAATAGTTACATAAAACCAGTCTTTAAATCACTATAGATCAATATAGGAAGTCTTAAAAGTGCAATGCTTTTAGTCTTTTTTGTATTATATTCTCTATAGCCAATAAACTTTATATTTTTTAACACATAAAATATAAAAAGAAAAATAATATTTAATCATTATAAAAACCAGTTATATATCAGAAGTGATAAATTCATGTAAATATGTATTGTATCAATCTGTTCGTTAATATAACAAATTTAAGATTATAAAACATGTGTTGCAATAAAAGAAAATCGTCCAAGATAAATATTTTTAAGATAGTATTTTACTTATCAAAATAATTTTTTTAAAGATAAAAATAATTCTCTTTTTCTCAATTTCCAATCTTTACCATTTTTTTTTTTTTTTCCATATTAAGAAATGCATTACACAAGCAACATTGCTAACTACTTGATAACATAAAGTATAAATAAATTTTTTTGTAATTATTTTAGTTTTAAAAAGTATTCACATAATATTTTTGTGTATAAAAAATTGAAAATTAGATTCAAATTGTCATAAGAATGTTAGAATTAAAATTCTATTTACCAATAATGTTGGGCACAAACAAGAAAATATTCTCAGATTCCGTCATTTTGCCGCTTCTAATTATTCCACTAGTAATAGAACTCGTTATCTGTAACTGAATGTAAAAATTTGTCTGACATACACGCTCGTTTATGTTAAATACAACGTTTCTTACGTTTAAATTATAAATTTTACAATTAACCACACTTGTACATACCGTCTGTATTACTGTAGAATGGAAAATAAGGAGTTATAACGTCAATGGATTACTAGAATCGACAGTCGTATTCGAGATTCGAGATATATCGATCCTTGATGACGCACATATAGCAGTCACACAAGTACAATAGTGTTGTACCTATTAATGTTTTCACCCGTATTTATTTGCTATATATGACGTTATAAATAAAAAAGGACACAATTTTTATAAAATACATTTCTTATTTAACTATATAACATTGAGAGCGAGAAATATTATATTTTTGTTTTAATTTTCTTTGTTGTAATTAAATTAAAAGCATCCGAATAAATTTGAACGACAATGTGATATATTATTTTCTAAAATAATAACGATTTGTTTTAGATGATTCACTTCAAATTTTTTCAATGAAGACTATTTTAAATACGTAAAAAAAAAAAATCGTAGTTGTGAAAAAGATGTCTTGACACGTAGTTACGCTCCTGAAGCCAGACGACATTTTCGGAGGCTAAACGGCTGGTCCGCCGTTTCTCTGCGCAAAAGCAATCGTTTATTGTGTCGCGAGAAAACTGTCGGTACAGTTTTACGTCAGTTTTCCTTAACTTTTCCCCCTGATGTGATTAACTAAGAATAATATTGATTGAACAATAGTGAAGCTAAGTGAAATGTTTTAGTAGTAAAACTGATTAACCGTAAGGTTGGATTTCAGATGTCGTGCAATGAAGTTTCGGGTGGACTACTTTCCATTTACTAGAATACAATTAATGTTGTATTTTAAAATAAGTCTCGTTAGTGAGATTGTCTCGGTTACTTCAAAATCGTAAGTTCTTGATGAAAGATATTTCTCGTGTCGTTTTAGTGCCATTGTCGGGAAAGTGCACAAGCCAGAAGTAACATTATGCGATCGATAATTCGCCGACGATTTTGGAATACGCTTCAATGATCCGATCAGGTACTTGTGACTTCGTGTGACGTTTCTTAGTTGTCAGTGAAATGTTTCAAAAGTGATTTTTAGTGTCTTCCAAGGCTTAAACACGACGAAGTAATAGCAAGAACAAACTATATACTTGTTTGATATATGTACAAGCAATGCCAGAAACAGTGTCGTCGTTTTGGACAAATACGTTTTCGCGTCTTCCATACATACGCTGTTGCAACAACGTTGCCAATAACATTGCATTTCGTATAAAGAAAATTTTGCAAGCAACATATACGTGAGAAAAAAAAAATGTGCATTTCAATATCAGTTAGCGGCCATTTTGAATTTATGAGTACCCCGAACTACGACGATTAACAACCACGATTTGTAATTCCAAAATTGGACCTTCTTCGACGCATTTCGATACAATCAATTGTAAAGGCATAAAGAGCTACTTTGACATGTCATTCGAAGATAGTTACTATTTTCTGCACACCAAATGAAATTTCACTAGATGCTACAGAAAGCATTCCATTCATTTTCTATTTTACATTCTAATGTACACATCTGCTGTTATAATTCTGGCATGAATCGAATAATTTAAATGTCTAAAATTTAGTTGCTATAAAAGAAAAACGCAATTGCAGTTTTGTATGTTTTACGTTTTATTTCTTGTGGAAAAGCAACAAATAATTTCAGATGAACATATCAATAATAAAATGACGTGGAAGAATAGATCTTTCCATCGTTTTTTGCGTCTTTGATAAATGATTTGAACGCAAAATAAATATTTAATCACCAGTTCATACAGCAAACATCGTACGTGTTTCAATTTGTTGAAGTATATACTGTATATTGTGCCAGTCGACAACTGTAGTTGAGGCTGACAAGTAGATCTAAAATAACCTCAACAACGATAAAATTGTTGATATTAATCTGCGAGGAGTTACACTTTTCATACTCATTGTGAACATAAACAGAAAATACTATATGAATTAATTGAAAATATACGGGAAGCAGTAAAAGAAAAATTTAAAAACAACAGTTCTCTAATTGATCGACAGTCACGGCATTAGATGGTGGACGGTGCCATTTTTGTCAATTTTCTAACGCGCATGGTACGCGCGTAAAACCGAGTACATTGAAAAAATCATCAATTGAATCTTATAATTTGAACACGGATAATCATTGTTGTTTATGCGTGTACTGTTCCTGAGTTTAATTAATAAATGTGTTGAATTTCGAATGGTCAAATCGATTAGGATTAACCTAACGTGACATCGGTATATTGCAAAATGCCTTCATTTACATGGACGTGATGTTTTCATAAATTAAATAAACAAAACCAAGAAAAAAAAACAATTAACCTGATATGATATGCGAAAATTTCGAATTGTTGTCTGTGATCAAATAAAACAGGTCTGTAGACCTTAAGAACACCAAAGAAAAATGATGAAACTATGAGTACAACGGATACAACGCTGTCAATTTCGATCAAGATGGCCCCAGGGCCAGAACATCGTCAAGAACCGGTAGCACCTGACAAAGCTTCTGAAAATAACAATAGTGAGACCTCTAATGAAAGAGATAATGTTGAGAATTTAGTGGTAGGTGTTGAGACTGTTAGTAACCAGAGTTCAAATGCAGAATGTGCTTCAACGAACACTGATACTAATTCAGATTCAACTCAAAGTGCACCGACTTGTGTTACCTCTGACAATAAGCAGGTGAGTTAAAAATACAAGGGTTTAGAAATTGTTTAAGATGTGTTAATGGAATAAGCAATACTATAAGGTCATTTTAATTATTTGTACTAGAAAAGAATATATGACGTACATGTGTCTTAAAATTTATTTTAATATCATTGAAAATTTCAATTTCTTTCAAAATTCATTCAAATGATATAATTAAAGCTTGATTTCCAATATTGTTTTATCTACAAATTATTATTAATAATAATAATTATATATATATCTCAAATTCATTGCACTAATTCAAAACTTATAATGATTACTATCTACAATAATAAATTTTTCTAAAATCAAATCTTACAATTACTATATAGTTATATTAATTTATTATTGTTAATTTAAAGTTTAATTGAAACTAATCAAATATGATATGATTAATTTATTTAAAAGTTATCAACCTATACTTTACATAAGTGTTTGTATTAAAATAACTGTAATTAATTATTTTAGTATAACATCATAAAACATACATGAATTTCACTAAATATATACCATATCTTAACGCAAGAAAATAACATGAAAAATATTTAAGATTATCCATGTATAAATGTCTACTATCAAATATATATTCTTAAAATATTAAGAGTATAACTTATATTATTGATTCTACTATCATATGTTATAATATATGATTAAATATTTATATTTCAAATATACATATTTGTTATAAAAAAAAAATTGCACCTAAGACTGTCAACGCAAATATAATAAAAAAAAGTAGTATATAATTGAGATCCTAGCACTAGTTTTCTGTACAATTTACTTTACAAAATGAAATATTATTTCAAAAATAAAAAATATATATATAGTTATATAGACATTTACAATACTGTTGTATATTTTCATAATCATTTACGTTATTAAGTTTCATTTATATAAATGTATATATTCGTATAATGTAAAAAATCTTATCTATATTGTATACTTTTTTTTTTTTTTTAAATTCATACAACTCCTTTTAAGTACACAATACACGATGTAGATTGATAAAGAATAAGGAAGGAATAGGGGCCCTCAGTTATTACGATCCTGGAATGGCCGTGTTCTCAGTGTAATGGCGGCGGCCATGGTGAGAAGAGCGCGCCGCGCCCGCTCGTCACAATAGCATTTAAAATCGGTACTGTATTTTTGATACTGCCGATAATATTTCTTGTGAGCAGTGATAGGATATCGTCAGCTACGTTTATCGTATACTCAAATGCGCAAAGTCTCTACGTAACGGTGGTATACTGCAGGACTGCCGTTCAACGGAGCAGAGACGACTGCAGCCGACCCAGGTGCCCTCTAAAAATATAAATTCCGTGCCGGCACTGCCCAGCAGATTTTTCCTTCGTCTGTAAGTCACCCCGGTATCTCGTGTCTCAATTAGCTAATCGCGACCCCCTATCGATCTCTGGACAAGCCCAAACTTCATTCCTGGTGTGTGTCCTATTTTAATTTACAACCGAAGGTAAACTCGCTATTGGCTATCCTTTTCGCATTTCCAAGGACTTACGAGTATTCATTAACAGTTTCCTGAATCTTCAAAGACGATTGGTTTGTATTGTTCGTACGAAACCATGTATTTTTTTTTTCTTTCCTCGAGGGATATTACTCAACACTGCGAAACGAACGATAACTTTCTTTTTTTCTTTCTTTCTGTTTTTTTTTCTCTTTTTTTTTCCTTCCTTTTTCGCAACGAATGATAAGAGTTTATTATTAACCTAGCTGCGAAAACGTATAAAGTATTTCATTGTGTGTTAAGACGATTCACGGTCAATTGGTTCGCAATGGTTTTGTTATCTTTATAAAAACGGCATATTTTGAAAACAATTTAATTTTGTTTTAACAAAAGTTTTTAGTAAAATTTTAGTAAAAATTTATTACTAAATATTTTATCTTTTCGGCAATACTTGTATACTGTTTCAAATTTTCAAAAACTAACTGTAGCCAATTTTTTTCTCTTTTTATTTTTTCTTTTTGTGGGCAGCCATTCTGATAAGATATTTCGCTTTGAATGAAGCTAGTTAGGTTATCACAGGGTAATGTTTGTCAAATTACTATGAAAAATAAATGACACATCATGCACCATTTCTTACAATATTTTCTTACTTTGTTTATAGCCTATAGGTGAAAAATATTCTGCTGATGATAATATTAATGCAGTGTTTTGTAAGTAAATCAAATAAAAGTCTATATAGACTTAATTTTTTTGCTGTTATATAAACAGTTGTGTATATTTTAGTATAATAATATTGTATATTATTCACACGTATTGGTTAGCATTTTAAAAATAATGAAAAAATATACATATATATTATACTTGGTAACAAAGATTTTAATCATCATACATTAACGATCCATACATTATAGAATTTAAAGAAAGAAATAAGAAACAAGGTATATGCAATTAACATGGTTGAAACAATATATGTACATAATATATGTAGATATGTAGTATTAATCATGACATTAGTGTACATCATTTATACTAATATACTTTTTTCTATGTGGTCTCTATATTTCTTCATAAAATCCAATAAGTGAAACCTTAAATTCATTCTCTGAATCTATCTATGTCTATACTTATCTATCTTGTGATCTAGTTTATGCTATGGTGTTCAATATAACACATAATAATATAAATACTGTAAAATAACATTTATTTTTTATACAGTATTTATTAATTGTAACAATAGAATTATAGAATTTTCATTTATAAATATTTAATTAAATGTACATTTATTTATTGCAAAATGTTATATATATTTTATAATTATTAGGTTTTAATGGAAAGCTAATAATAATGTATAAAATAAATAATGTAATAAAATAATCTGATACTCTGATATTTTGAATATTCTCTAGTTTCTTAATACATCTTTGGCTCTATTACTACTTATGGTTCACATTTAAAGTTTGGATTGAACTCTTGGCATACTTTCCATATTTGAATCTACATTGCCAAACATGTTTCTACACCATGTATAGGTTACAAACAAAGTGTTCTTAAACATTAGATAGTTTAGATTTTATAATATATGTATTTTAATTAAATTAGATATAAAACTTATTGATTTATATATCTATTTTTTAAAATTTAATATTATTTTCATATTATATAAAAAGAATCTATTTGCTCAAAAATTCATTCTAATTTATATAATTTATATAACAGTTCTTATTCAATATATATATTTGAATATATTTTGTATTTGCAACTGTATATCTTCTTGAAGATATAAAGATTTATAACTACACTTAATACGTTATTTATGAATTTTTTTATAAAGACATTTTTTCATTTAAATTGTATATATAAAATATAATAATGATTCATAATACACAACTAACTATTAAACTTTCCTTTTTATTGTAATTTTTAGGAAGAACCAGCTACTTTGTCTACATTAAATGAAGGTGAATTACGTGCACTGTTGGATGAAGCCATAACTTATAAGTGTCCCAAAGATCGCGAAGGAAAATCAAGTCTTTTTAAAGTAAGCATACTGATATTTCCATTTCTTTTATTATAATAATAATTTAATGATGTTCATTTTAGGAATTACTTCAAGAAGCAGAAGCTGATGAAACTGAAGAAGGTCGTAGAATAATAACTAATTCACGTTGCTTACCTGGTTCAAATCGTAGGAGACATAAACGAGACTCTGTATCTGAGAGATTGACACATGGAGGATCATTACAAAATTTAGCACAACCTATTGCTTCAGAATTTGATAGTAGTTTTGCTTATTTGACATCTGGCTCTAGCCATACTTACGGAGGAAGTAGAAGAAAAAATAAAAAATATACAGGACCTAGTGTATCTGCAAGACAAAGAGAAGGAGGTTCATTACCTTCAAATGTTAATGCACACAGTCTTGCTTCATTGGCTAATTTAGACTTATTATTTGATAAAAAGGTATGTATATATATATTCAATATATATATTGAAAAAATATATTGATAATTACAGTTGATACTTATTTATATATATTTTTTTCATTGATTTTATTTGAAATAATTACTTATATAAACAATGTAATACTTATATAAACAATGATATTTTTTTTAAAGAAGGGTTTCTGTGAGGAAAGGACAGTATATGACTGGACCAATAAAGAAAAATCCAAATCTTTAGACAAACCATCATATAATAACATTAAAAAGGAAGAAAAGGAAAAAGAGAAAAAGGATACGAAAAAGGATTTATGCGAAACTGAAGTCGAAGTGAAAAGAAGTAATAAAGGAAAATACGGGACAAATGAAATGCTTGAATCAGATAATCCACCACCAGAATATAAATCAGATTACATGGTGATTGATTTAGGTGATGCTGAGGTAAATTCATATTATTAATACAATAAATGATATATGTTACGTTTTATTTGTTTATATTTATCTATCCTTATTTAATTAACAATTTCAGGTGGGTACTATTAGTGAGAGGAATGTGGGATCCGCTATAAGTGGGGTTCAAAGACCTCACTCCTTAGATACAGAAGATGATGAAGGAATTGAAATGAAAATTATCGAACCGCATAGACCTCAATATATATCACGCACTCCTTTCGATATAGCTCAAACTCCTGTGGATACTACTATAGATTTCTCTCTCCGTGAACATAGCGGAAAACAAGATAAATCAAAAATATCTGTTAATGGTACAGAGGTAACTGGAGCCCTTTCTTTTCAAACTTTCAATAGCGTGAAATGTGGTATTAGTGGAACTCCAAATAGTTCAAGTACTAGTCAGGGTAAAGTAATACCAAGTTTATGCTCCATGATGTCTGCATCTTTACAAACACAAAATATTACAATGGGTAGGTGATATACCAAAATTATTAAATATTATTTATCATAAAGATATTATAACGATGAATAATTAAATAAATCTACATTGTAAAAGACATTTAAAAATATATTTTGTTTATGTAATGTTTGTTATTATAATGTTAAGGTTTATTGAAGCTTTTAATTAAAATATATAAATTTTGCACAGAAGGCTCGAGGTACACAGCGCATACTACCGGATCTGGAGAAAAGAAATCTTTGGACGAAAATGGAAATCCAGTACAAAGTTATAATGGAGAACGAAAAAAGCCTAGGAGAAAACATACTCAAGAACCTAATGTTATTGTATACAGTGCTGAAAATGTTGAAGGACATCGCAATGACAACGATATTGACAGTTTAATTAATTTTATTGAAAATAAAGAATCAAAAAGTAAAAAAGGGAAGCCAGGTAATCCAGTGAGAGTAAAAACTAATTCAGGTGCGAAACCAAGAAGCAGAGAAAAAGATACTAAAAGGGAACAGTTACCTGCCAAATTACAGAAGTCTAATTCTCTTGAGGAAATATCTAAGACTAAACTCGAAGACCTCACTACAGAAAAAAGCGTCAGTTCTAGTGGTGCCAGTAGTATATCGAGTCAACATGGTAAGCAGTGGTTATAAGAGTTTGTTATTCAAATATCATTACAAAAACATGAAAGTTCATGAAGATTGTTTATCGCTTAAACAGGTACGATCAATGTTGCGTTACGCCGTGCAAAACAAAGAAGTACTGGGGATACAGCTATTGACAGTCGCGGTGATAGAAGATCTTGGGGTACGGAAGAAGGTCAGTCTATATATTGCAATGATACTGGAGATGATTATGCTAGTCGTCGAAACTCCAATAAAAAAATCAATCCAGAACCTGAACATGAAACAGAATTCCTGGTAGTTACGAAAAAAAAGAAAAGTAAAAAACAGAGAAGAAGTTCCAGTGGAAGTAGAGCACAGAATTTAACAACGTCTGGATCTTATCTCCAAAATTCCAGAGGATTTCCTAATGAATATAGAACACCACTTTCTCCTGAACTTAGAAGAAAATCAGCAAGTAGTATGCCACCAAGGTAATTAACACAACTTTCTTTTTAATTTCTTTTACATAAATAAGTTTGGAAGATAGAATTTATTAGATTGTAGATTCATGGAAGATTTCATTAATTACATTAAAATAATTATTATTTACAGTGATAAATCAGATAGTAGTGATTCTGATTCTGTCCATTCATTGCCAGTTACATCAAACACGTCCAAACATAATTTATCAAAAATAGCTACCTCATCAGGCGGAACGCCGCAAGCAAGTTACGCGGACATTGCACGCATGGCAACTATTAATATGACTCATAATTCGGTATTAAATATGTCTACAATAGTTCCAAACATGCTAAATACATCTTCCTGGCCTAGTGTGCCACCTAAGACACCTTCAGAGCCAGATAAGATTCCTCAAGATTATTATCCTAGTTTAGACGAATTACAACACTCGGATAGGAAAACGAGGCAACATAACTTCACCCACTCGAATCATCTTTTGAATCTAAGTTTCGAAAAACCACCTTCACCGACTTTGACGAAAATGAAAAATTCAACGGAAAGAAAAAAGGCAGAGGCTCAAGAAGAAGCTATTAATAAAAATATTCAGGTTATTAAATATGTACAAGATATTGAAAAAATGCGTCAAAATTTAACACAAGAACAAAAACCTATGAGCCTTAATAATCACAGCACAACATCGAGCGAAACTTCAGTAACGAATGCAGTGCCATCAAAACTCACCAATACAGTAACAAATTGTAATCCTGATTCTGATAATAATTCTAATAGTAATAAAGATATGGTTATAAATGCAAGGTGTAACAATCCACGAGCACGCCGAGGAGGAGGAAGTTGCGCTCAAAATAATCAAAATGTACAAATTCAAGCATCGCACGAAGATCAACATTTTAAAAAAATTGGATACACTTTCCACGATGAAAATCCAAAAAAGGCACAAAATATTGAAAATTCTAATACGCACTGTGAAAATAAAAATAGTCCAGGAATTAGTTCAAATGATGAAGTTGAGTCACAAAAAACTAATATCGTAAATAATCCAAAATCAATGCAAGAAGTGCAAAATATTGATTTGGATGCTATAAAATTAACGAAAAATGAAAAATCAATAAAGGCTACTAAAGAACAGAATGTCAATGTTAAACATGAAACGGCTAAATCAGGGAATACATATTCTGTAAGTTCAAAACAAGAACAACAAGAAGATTCCGAATGTAAGAAACCGAAACAGCAAAATTCTACTTTAGATAAAGATCAAGTACAAAAAGTAGAATCACAAACATCAAATAAACAAAAAATTTCAAGGCCTGCAGTTATATTGTTAGATGAAACTTCATCAGATATTACAAAGAATAGTGAGTTACCTACGGAACTCAGGTTTGGATTTGAAATTAATGAACAACTTTTATTGTCAGAAGAATCAACAACTGAAGAGACCTCAAGTGTCAGTTCTGTGTTTCCTCCTGTAGTTCCACCGCTTATAAACAAACCACCTAGTTTTGACAGATACCCTCCGATATTTGACAAACACATGAGATGTGATAAATTTACGTCTAATTTCATGCAACCACCAAATACGCATGTAACTCAACAACCCCTGCATCCGGTAATGGTACAGCGATTACCGTGCATGAGTTATCCTCCAAGATTCCCTCCTCCCGCGTGTCTACCACCACCACCCACACCACCACCAGGAATAATGGAAAAATATCATCATCAACCTAAAGAAGATTTTTCTATGCTTTATGTAGCTCCTGAAGAAGATGTTAATATACAAACGTACAACCATGATAAAATCGTCTCATTTGTTGGCTTAGGTAAGTATTTTATGCTTTAAATGCTATACTTAATATTTCAACTTAGATTTTATATTATTTTAAATAATATTTTTTAAAATTATTTAAATATTATTTTTAATTATTTAAATATTATTTTTTTATTATATTCTATAGTCTTTGAAATATTATTCATCACTTGTATACTGAGGCTCGTAAAAACTTATAAAAAATGTCGATCAAAATAATTGTGTTTTAAATTGGTCTACAAAACTCGACAGCATACTTTTTATATATATATATAAAATAGTGCATCCTTTCATATATATATATATATATGTGAAAGGATGCACTATTCAGCCTCAAATAGTGTAGTATCTAAAAATTCAAAATTCTTTCATTTGTTTCTCTTTGTCAATATAGCATGGGACGCTGTTATGAGAGAAATGCCAGTAACTGCAGGTGGTCGTATACAGTTTTACAGTGGTCAGTGAAATGGGCACTAAGAAATATGGGGTAAATAATACAATAATGTTTTTGTACTGCAAAATTACCTCTATTGCAAGTTATTCGTTATAAAACTGTAAACAGCCAGAAGAGTCTGCTAACTAATGCAAGACCAAATATGTATCTAAATACAAGCAACTGATCGAATCTGTATCAAACAAGTTACAGTTACTTCCAGTTTCGATCATAAATAAAAACTGTACTAATTTTTGAGTCAAATCGTCAGTGATAATTCTGTAGAGCCAATTGGCGCAAAATGTGCCTCTAAAGTTAATGTACATAATAGTCAGTCACCAGAAAAAGACAAGGCTTATGAATCGTGTATGTTCTAACTGTACATACATTAATGAGTTACAAGATAACCTTTGAAAAGGTTGTAACACAATACTTAAGTTTCAGTATTGACATCTGATACCATATTTAACTGAAAATTATAAATTCGTGATGTGTATTTCGCTCTTTCAAACATAAACATCAAATTTTCTTGTAAAAAAATGTGGAAATTTATGTAGTCGTAAAATGTCTCGTATAAATTTCGAAAAAAAAGAGAAACAAAAACAAAATACCTTTCGGATCAATTACGAAAGTGTTACAATTTTGAAATAAAAATACAAAAACTATTTAAGAAGTGTAAAAATTAATTGGAACAAGATTACCGTGAAGCAGAATTTTCAAAAACTGCATGTGCTGTGACACAGCGGTTTATGCTGATGCCTTTAAGAAATAAAAAAAAAAAAAAAATACATCTTAGACCATTGTAATAAAGTTTAAAGATAGTTGAAAGCAACCCGTTATGTTAACTATACCAAATTAAGATCGTCCGTCAGAAATAATGCAAAATTTCTAATAATTATCTTAAATAATTGCGAGCAGAGACGATCTTCAAATAATACCTTAAAAACAGGGATTATTGCAGCCATCAGTGAATCTTCAAGAAAAACTTTAGAAAAGTTGAACATAAAAATAGTGGTTGCTAGATTACTTGTACTGTATTTAAGACGAACATTAAAAAAAAAAAAGTAAAGAAAGATATAAAGATGTGTGAAGTGTAATGAAAATGGTGAATGTAAGTGTGTCATTGAACACGTGTAAAATATTTAAAAAAAAGTAGTGTGATTGACTTACAACTTTATGGAGTGGTTACTTTTTCCAGCCGCAACAGATAATAGTTTAAGAAATTTAAAAGCAGGAAAAAAGAAAGAGAGAGAGAGAGCCATGAAAACTGATTTTTTGCAAATGTTGCGCTCAAGATCATAAACTGGATAAAGACAGTGAGAAAAGTGCGAATGTGTCGAAAAAAAAACAAAACAAAAAACGCTAAATTTTTACACAAACTCGCTTATTTAATGAATAATTATTAATTATTGGTAATAATAATTATAATAAAGTACTTGCTTGTGATCATAAAGTATGATGTGTGAATGCGTGTAGTGCATGTAAATACTCTACTAGCTAATATTCAGTTTAGTTTTGAATATTTGTGTTTAAAATTCTTTTAAAATTTTTCAAGATATTATGTTATTCTCTGAATATGGCAGAAAAGGAATAACTAGTACACTTTGTGGTTGTTATCAATCTACAGTAAAAAAAAAAAGCTTATTACGAGTAGTTAATCAAAAAGAGAGAAAGCGAGAGAGAGAGAGAAAGGGAGAGAGAGAGAAGAAAAATGAATTTAATATGATTCCTTTCACAACGATTCTATTCGTTATATAGGAAGCCTACCTCCAACATATTTTACTTTTTGATAGATAAACAAAATAGCGAAACATAATTTTCAATTTGAATGCAAGTCTCGCGTATTTGGAGCCAAAAAGATAAATAAATGATAAAGTATATGGAAACTTATCATTTTCGAAGATAACGACGAGAATAATAGATTATTACAGATAAGTTTCATATAAAAGAATGAAAGTGTATTTGCCTATTTAGATTATCACTATTTAGATTATTATTACATTATTATTACTATCATTACTATCATTATTATTATTATTATTATTATTATTATTATTATTATTATTATGATTATTATTATTATCATAATCATTAATCAGAAGCTAACCGTTATTAACAAATTAAGATTGGCGATTTTTGTTATTGTCTTTTTTCCCCCCTTAAAGTTACGTATGGAAATAGAAAATGTAAGCACTATGAATGTTTTTCATTTTGTTTGACAATATAACATAATGCAGCTGGGGGTACAGCTTTTAATTGAANGGACCATAAATTATCGTAGCAAAATGGCAGCTACGCCGCGAAACATTACGTTCAGAATACACGATTTAAACTAATTCTGTTATAATAAAAGAAAGAACGAAGAAAACACCAGGGAATGATGTATAAATATCACTGTGCAAGGCGATAATGTATTATATTATATTTCTTTGTTGAATTTGTAAGTATCAAATCAATAGTGATCGATAAAACTGGAGACACGTGTACAATCTTTTTGTTCTCATTTGTTTAAACGTTCTAACCATTAATGAAAAGAAAAAGAAAACATGCTTATATCGTTTGATAACAGGCTCATTGCATTTATTCATGAACTGATAGCCTGTACTATGACATAAATATGTCTTTTTTTTTTTTCTTTTCTGCAAATGGGTACAAAATCCTAATCGGACGTAATAGAGTTCCAGAAACAAGTGCATCATTCTTGCACATCGCGTTCTCAGTCTATATTGAATCAATGATATAGATTTGATTGAAGTGATGGAAGATGTAAAATTAATTCAAGGCAAAAAAAAAAAAAAAGGAAAAATCAAATAGTTGATGTTATTTCCCGTCTTAAATTATGTTCGTACGAACATCGCGTATGTATATCAAGTTCATTCTCGCGAAATCGTGCATAAAAGAAATTCTTCGATGATTTCATTTTGTAAGTTTGATTGCTTCGCCAAATTTCGACGGTACCGTCTATGTATTTCGCCAGAACTGTTTTTGCAGAACGAAAAACAATTATACGTATTTAGAAGTAACGCGATTACATCCTAATCACGACGAATAATTGAAACATTTTTGGAAATATTCCGATTCAATGGTTTTCTTCGTCGTGAACTTTGGACTTGCAAAATATGCGCTTCCGGTTGAAGGAAGTTTCCAGAAATGTTCACATATTCGTGGATTGTATTTGCTCGAGGAAGAAAAAGTTCATTATCGGCGCGGGCGTGTTAATAGTGTTCAAAAAAAGTAAAAAAAAAAAAAGAAAAAAAAGAAAAAAAGAAAGAGATAGAGGTTAATAGTTGAAAGCGAGTGGAGAGAGAGAAAGAGACAGAGTGAAAGAGAGAGAAGAAAGGTATCCGACGATCTCAGCGTTAGCCTTGTATCACTGTACAATTTGTTATTCAGTGTAAAGCAGTTTTTCTGTATTGTATATACATATATTAATAACTATTATTAATTATTATTAATGATTACGATGAAGCTATTCGATTAACTATTAATTGTACTTGCTGATTATCGATAACGGAGAAAACAGAAGCTATTGCGAGTGCTTATGCGTGTATAAAACGAATAAAAGAAAAAAAAAAAAAGAAAAAGATATTTTGCGTGTATGGTAAAGGCTGTGCTGCCCAGCTGGAACAAACAAAAAAAAAGAAAAAAAAAAGTGAAAGACTAATGAACATTGGAGAGAGGATGTTGTTGCCAACGTTTAGTATGTTGCCAAAGTTTTTCCCCTTTATGGGTATAAAAACAGTATAAAGTAATATTCGAGTTTCTTTATTTTTTTGTCACGTTTCTGTTCACGCGGTAGAATTGGCAAGATGTCAATTAAACAGTACTCGGTAAATAATAAATTGAAAAACCAATTATCAGCTATATGATTTATGGCGATTCTCGAAAACAATAATTTTACTTATGTATGTATTTTTTTTTTTTTATATATTTACATCCTATCGTATTATCTGCCGTCTTCTTAGCAATTGATCTATTTAGACCGTAGATAAGCATTGTGATATACACATAATCAAGTAACCGTTGTTTTTTTTTTCGTTTTTTTTTGTCAGCTAAGAAGCCAAAATAAAGAGGGGGAAAAAAAACTAGAAAAAAGTCAGAAATACATTTTCGAATATTACTTGCATACTGTATTTCGCCGGTGATACGTATTCGGATGATAAATTGTTCAGTGGCGCGATGAAAACAAAACGAGTCGAGAATGGTGAAGAATAACGAAAAGGAAGTGAAATACATCCGTGAACAGAAAGAACAACGTTCGATGCACGAATTTTTGTGCATCAAGAGAAAGGAAGAGAAAAGAAAAATTGGAATTGAAAAGAAAAAAGAAAACCCCCGATTTATTCTCAGAATGCGTAAACACAGCGGCCATTGCTTACTATTTTGTTATTAACGATACTGAGAACCTCAGATTCATGCGAAGCTGTCATGGACCATGGATGTAAAAAAAAAAAGTCATTGCCATGAAGTGTAAAAGAAGAAAATATGCAGTAGAAGTGAAAGCGAGAAAGAATGAGAAAGAGAAAATGTATGTGTGTAAGGGAGAAAGTTATGAAAAGCGTGGATTTCAAATGCTTCTACAAGTGAAAGCGAAACAGAAATATTGTCCTCCCAGATAATTATTCATACCGATAAAAAAAAAAGAAAAAAAAAGTAACGAGAAAACCGTGTATAGTGTCGCCATTTGGCCTTCATGCTGTTCTATCTGCGATTTCATATAAGCTTTGCGTACAATACTGTGATATAATAAGTCGCTCTATTTTTTTCGTGTTTTTTCTTTTTCTTTTTTTTTTCTTTTTTTTTTTCTTGCGCGCATGTAGATACACAAAAAGAAAGAAATACATACAGTAAATCATAGAATTCGAACGAGAAAATTTCTATGAAATATCCTCCGATATACATATATGTTGTACGGAAAAAGAAAAAGAAACAATCATACGAAATGTGAAAAATAAGCAATTACCGTCTCCTGCGTTTAATTTGTTTACGATTAAAGCGTTAGTAATGCGATTCGTTCACACATAACTGCAGAGGCTAAATATATCGAACAAGAAAAAGACAAAAACAATAAAAAAATAATAATAATAATTAAAAAAAAGAGACATATGTAGATTTCAACAGGTGCGTCGAAAATATACGAAAATATATGTTTCGATCTGACGAGAATCGTGGAATGCGAAGACAACTATAGAGAGGTCCGAACGTAAATCCATATTTCTTGCATGTCGTCTACTTTTTAATAATTGCCGATTTTTTTTTTTTTTTTACGCTTTCACACTGTACTTTTGCAATACTTCTCGTTTCTCGCACAGCTTTCTTTCTTTCTTTTTCTCTTTCTTTTTTCTTATTATATAATCACACTTTTTCGTTGAATTCTTATAAAGAATACGAATTCTATGGTTATCAGAGAAGAATCAGAGAATGAAAGTCATATTGTGGAAGAAATGGATCGACTGCAGCATTGCTTAAACTGTACGAGTGCGCATAAGCGAATATATTTATTTGGAATTTATATCCATATAATTATTTATATTTGGAAAAGAGTAAAGTTAGAAAATTAGACAATTGTCTTTAGATAGCAATGCCTGAGGGTTTAGAAATTATTTAATTTTATTTTTCTTCGAACATCTCGATGTTTGAATTAATTGACGTTCCTACATCACATTATTACGCCATTTTCATGTATATTTGATTAAAAATGTTCGCGAATTTTCCCATCTAAGTCTTAATTACTTACCAATTTACATTATACTTACAATACAAATTAATATATTAATACAAATTAGTTAGTGACTGAATGTAAATAAAAGAGAAAGGAAGGCAAAAAGAAAGAGGAAGAAAAAAAACGAAGTGAAAGAAGCAGTTTATAAACATCCAACATTCCTTGATGTTGTTTTCAGGAGAAAGATTCTATTTTGTCGATTTGCAGTAAAAAGAAGAACAGCGAATTTATTTTCAAGATTTTTCTCTTGCAAAAGTAACAGAATTATAAGGAGGACACTTTGTTTACTAGCCATTTATATATTCTGCCAATTTTTATGTCTATATATGTATGTGTGCGAAAAACAGAATTTTTCTTATAACGAGAGCATCATGAAAGGACACGCAGTATAGAAGAGTGGGAAAAAGGTGCAAATGGTGATACGAATGCGCCGACAAGATGTGACAGGAAATTACATTTACGCTAGTAAGGCGCACGTTGTCATTTCTCGTTCACCATTATTTTTTAATCAATTTTTCTTTTTTCTTTATAATCTCTTTTTTCTTATTTGTCTTTTTTTCTTAATTAAGCATAAACTTTTTATTTTTACGTCTTTCGTGCCGTACATCGGCATTTCGTTTCGCTTTATTTTTCTAATTTTCGATCAATCCGTACGATTAATTCGTTTTCATTTTCTCAATAATATAGAATTTTTTTTCTCTTTTTCACGGTGTCACGATCAAACGTGCGCTATTTATCTCGATCTCATCTGAAATACCGTGCGCTTTTCAAGTTCATTAAATACACGTAGTTTTATTATTATTATTATTATTATATTATTATTATTATTATTATTATTATTATTTTTGTTTCTCGAATGTAACCATACCTGCGTATTTACATTGGTTGCACCCAACATGCACTGAATGCAACTTCTTCGGTTCGGCGACCCGTCTGAATACTGTTAGATTGTTGTACATTTAAAAGAAAAAAAAAAAAAAAAAAAAAAGAGAAAAAATTCTAGCGTTCGAAAACTTGTATTTATTGCACTGAGTACGACCAATGAGTATGAACTTTCTTAACTTCCGTTAAAGAAGAATTTTTTCAGCTATCGTAAAAAGATTCACTGGTAAATTTTGTTGATAGTCATTGAAATGTTATATATAAATATATATAAAAAAAATATATATATATGTACATATACATGAATCTTACATACACACACAGACATATATATACAAGTATTAGCGTTTAGAGGAACGTTTCTATCATTTGTACGACAAACTATTATTATTATTATTATTATAATCATCATCATCATTATTATCATTATTATTACTACTACAGAACAAAATCTGTTGATAGCGTGTTTTTTTTTTTTTTTTTTTTTTTTCAAGTTTAGCGCGCACTTGATCCAAATTCCAAAAATAACCAGAGACTTTCCCTCGGGACACTCGGATTATTTAATCGATCATCAATCCGAGATAAGAAAAAGATATTCAGAGGATCCGTGGATCCTCTGAAGACAGAACTATTTTTCTAGTTACTACACACACACACACGTAGAAATACGGATCTTGTGAGTTAAGCATTATTTATTTTATAAAACGCGATACGCGATAGACGAAACAACCGTGTTTTCCTAACGAAGTTGGTGGGCTCAGAAGTTAATAAATCATTTCTCGTCAACAACAATTTGTGCCATGCAAGTATTCCTTTATCATCCAAATTTTCAATTGATGTAAGAGATTTGGTCATTATATTGTGATTACGATAGTGTATTTAATTTGTAACCAATCAAATTCAATATGTACTTACAAATTCATTTCCATTATATTCGATACCTATGTTTCGTTTCATGGGTTTCAAACACTATATATATATACTCGAAAGGGAAAAAATGTGTTTCAACGAGTACACTTGCGATGTATTCATTTTATACAAGTTGATTTCGAGTTCTAGAAATGAGTATCTACAGATTTCGAAAATGTACTTATAAGTAGATATCGATGTTTGTAAGATTCGAATGTTTTACAAGTAGTAGTCGAATATTGAAAGTCAGAATTCTACTGAGAGAATTCCTTAATTTTAATGATTTTATTTTTTATATAGATATATTCATTTACACAAACAATAAATGAATACACGAATATAATAAATTTCCTTATTACTAAATACGTAAGTGACACGACAAATGTATACGTATCTTTAAATTCAAGTATACTTGGAAGTATCACTGGAAATACTACTGAAAATACCACTCGAGCCTACTTGTGAAATATCCAATCTCATTTGTAATTGTATAATAATTAAATTGTTCCATTGATTGAATATTTATACAACGAATGTACGTTTGTGCGGTACAAATCATTTTTAATGAAAAATGATTTATACTGATCAGCTTCTGGCCCTTCCATATTAGTTACGTTGGTCGAGCATTGTTACTTCTTTATTTCCTTTCTTTTTTTGCTGAAATAGCGACAATAAAGAATATCGTTACAGAGGAAAAAAGAAGAAGCAAACGAGGACGAATGGACAGAATAACAATGGAAAAAAAAAAAAGAAAAGAGAGGAGAACAACGAAGAGAGCACGAGCTTTGAAATCGATTCTTTTTCCGTGTTAATTTCGACAGCGAGTGTAAAGTGCGAAACTTGAGGGAAGTGGAAGCTTGTAAAATTTTCAGATGAACGAACAAAAAATTTTTTTTTCTTCTTTTTCCTTTTAAATATGTTCCCATTCGAAGCAAAATTTAGTGCGAATGTACGAACTCGAAACTAGAACGATAAGAAAGTATAATTAATCGATAACTTTGCATTGTACGAAATACAAATTATGTTACGAAGAACAGAAAAAGTTTGTGTCTATAAGCTTTCTACCAGCGTCGTTTGCGAGCACAAGTTACGAGATCCCGAACGATTATAATTGTTAAAATGATTTTTTGCCACGCCTTCAATTATCTGATATCGATGTTATTTGATTGCTTGGCATTAAATGATAATCACTTGCGCTAAAAATTGTTCAAAAGATCACTTGTTTTTGTTATTGGCCCCTTCTCGTCACGTACGCGCGCGTTCAGCATTTATCATTATTAATGACAAAATTTCATTTTTAATTAATAGTTACCGATAATGAAATTTTTTTTTTCTTTCTTCATTACTTTCAACAATGATCAATTTATATATATATATATAATAGAAGAATAAAAATGTGCATATCCATTGAATACTTTTCTACAGATAAGTCTATCCTTGTTGCACATAGCGCGCTCCTTGTCTATCACACTGGATATGTTTGTCTTTGTCACACACTAGTGCTCTCCTTGTCTATCAATAGTACTGCCATCTCTCAACTTCGATTAGAACTAAAAGAGTAAAATGAAAAATTCGATAGATGGTAAAACTTGTGTTTGTGGTGTAGGAACCTTGAGTAGATAAGGCAGGATTCTACCGCAGGTTCACGTATAAAAATTATACACGTAATTCTTCTAACAATTTTATATTTTATCTTTGATTTATTATCACAATTACACTTACAAATTTCTTACAAATCTCTTACCCTTAGTAGCGAACAAACGTAGGAGTACTTATGGTAGTGGATGCACTAGGAGTAGTAGTAGAAATAGAAGGCCTTTTCCTCTTCGCAACCCGGTTTTATAACCTCGGCTTGCAAAGAAGGGGAAAACTCTTTTCCCGTGTTTTTCCTGTTTTCCCGGGTATTTATTTTTACTGTAAAAAAAATGTCGCTGGGCAGCTTTATTGGAAACTCACCTTGCGACGGAAGGTTTTAGAGAGCGGATGTACATGGCGCTGTTTCAAATTGCGCGGAAGTAGCGGTCGCTACAACAGTGAAGGGATTGAAAGTGTCGATAATAATGCGAGGATAATGTAGGAAGTGATGATGTGGGGGTAAGGTGAGGAAAGGCTCAAGAGTCGCCTGCCTAGACTCATCAGTGGGGTTGATGGCAGCGACTCCTTTATCCCAGGACGCTTGTTGTTGTAACTACTCGCTAGGTCGGTCCCACCCATCCTAGAGCGGTTCCGCACTCTGTTTTTGCTTAACATCGAAATATCGATTGACTTCGACGCTAGGCGCACAGCCACTTGCGGCTTGTACAAGTTGGTGTTCGAAACTCGTACTCGAGGAACTATAGGTCGCTACAACAGAACTGAAACCAGCGCCACCTTTTTAAGACCATGGGAAGAAGTTTTCCCTTTTATCACCGGCGAGCAGTAATCCAGTATCACAGACAAGGTATATGATTAGACCTAGCATACAGTGTACTTTTTCGGCCCACGATTGGAGGGTACATGGACCAACTTACCATTTTCGTGTTGCATTCTGTCGTACCGATTCAGGTAAGTTTTGCACCGCGAAAATCAGAAAATATGAACAGTGTATATATGCCAGATTTATTTCGAGAATTATTCACTAAATTCAACATGGTGGAATATGAACAAAAGAATATAACGATTTAAAACAGAGATTGATGAAAATTCAGCACGAAAAATTTAGTATATATATTTGACTATTTAACATCTATTTAAAAGTATTAGAAAAAATTTATTAAAATATGATATTTTTATCAACAATATAATCAGACATGACGTTTTTTTATTAACAAATTTGTAAATTCACAGCTTAAATGAATTATCTTTATCCCGTAAACTCGCTTTTATGAAAGTTTGATATCAATAAAATATTTCTATAAATATTGTTTGCAATAAAGAAGCACAATATAAATTATTTCTTGCAAAATTCATTTCGAAATTTCGAAGTCAAATTTATTTTTTACGATACCATACATATTTTCTTTTTAGTACAATGTTAATTATTAAGAAGAACTAACTGAGCTGCATTTTCGACGGCCGAAATCATTTATTGTTATATATTGTTAATAAAGCACGAGCGACTTAATAATATATATGTTAGTTAACATTTTATTCGTCTGTAGAATAATGTTACATCTACAACGAAAATTATTGAATTAAATATGAATGATTTCTTATTTGCAATTATTCTTAAGAAAACGATCAATTTAATTTTTAACTGTAATATAATTATTTCCTACATAAATTAGTATTATACAGTCACAGACATAAATTAGCATTTAGTATATCTCACTTTAGTATTTCCTACATAAATTAGTATTATACAGTCACAGACATAAATTAGCGTTTAGTATATCTCAACAGAATTATAAGTTAAAAACTAATCGTGTAAACGTAATTTCATTTGTAAAAAATATAGAAATTAAAGTATATATTGTTGCCTTAAATAAATGGAGGCTATGAAACAATAAAACTGTAAAATTATTGATTATTGAATAGAAAAGGTGTTTTCGGAAATATTGACAAGGAATATCATCCGCTGCGCATCACTGATTTTACCTGAAGGTTGAACAGGAAAAAAGTCATTATAAGTTGGACCTTCATCGTGTGTACATCGATTGAACTTTCGAAGTAAATTTTTAAATAATATTTCTGAATATTCTAATTGTTTAAACGTTATCTGATATTTCTAATAATTTACTTGCAACAATTAAACGATAAACTTTCTTTTATAATTGTTTAAACATTATCTAATATTTCTAATAATTTATTTGTAATAATTAAAAAATAAATTCTCTTTTATAACATTTCCAACAACTATTTAAAATATTCAATTTATCATTTGTAGCGATCCAGTTAATACGTTTCTACGAAATTTTAATAAACTGTTTTCCGTCGATTGATTAACGCAGGTATATTTCGATCGATACGGAAATAAGAGCTCAGTATAAATCGACGTTTCGACGCGTACGCATTGACGCAAATTTTAGAAGTAAATTTTCAAATAATATTTCTGAATATTCTAATTGTTTAAACGTTATCTGATATTTCTGATAATTTACTTGCAACAATTAAATAATAAACTCTCCTTTATAATTATTTAAACATTAATCTAATCTAATATTTGTAATAATTTATTTGTAACAATTAAACAATAAATTCTCTTCTACAACATTTCTAAGTACTATTTAAAGTTTTTAATTAATCATTTGTAAAATCGAGCCACTAATACATATCTAAGAAATTGTAATTAATTGTTTCGCATAATTAACGAATTATTTTAATTACATTTATTATCATATAATTATTTTCATCATCATCATGATTATTTGACCTTGAGATCAGTTGCCATGAATTGTATCGTAGTCGTACTAGATATACTTTGATAGTAATCACGCTTTAATCATTACCATAATATAAAGTTATATTTCTGCATGTACATAGATATATTAGTCTAATAATACTATTGCTATTTAAATATTATTAGATACTTCCAGGAATTCTCTTTGAATCTATAATTAGGAAAATAATTTAGAGAAAATAATTTAATTAATTATTAAATAAATAATAATTTATTAATTTGTCAAACAAGAATATTTATTCAATATCTTAGTCAATAGAGTAGAGAATTATGCACATCTTTTCCTCTTCCAAACAAATTACTTAAATTCAATACAAGTTGAAACTCGTGTCATAAATATATAAAACAGTACTAATTTACAATGTATTATAATGAGACCCGTGCGTAGTCACCTCCACGTGGTGGGTCTTGGTAATTGATATCGTTTTACAAACATTAAAGTAAAACTGTAAAACTGTAATGTTTGTAAAACGATATCAAGCTAAGAACTACGCAACCTACAGTTCAGTTTAGATCGTGAAAATTCCTTTCTTTCTTTATTTCACGATCTAAACTGAACTGTAGGTACAATTAGTTAATAAGTAAACTATTGGGCCCCCAGCGGGCCACCGATGGACGACGAGGGATTTCGCAGAGACATCGTGGGATGCGTGCGTCTTAATTTTAAGTTGCGTGTGCTTAATTTTAAGTTGCGTGCGTTTAGTTTTAGTTATGTATTATACGATTTTATGTATCGTATGATTGTATGATTGTATCATTGTATGACTGTATGACTGTATGACTGTATGACAGTGATTGTATATATTGTATGTATTGTATGATTGTATGTAATGTATGATATTATGTATTGTACAATTGTATGTATTGTATGATTGAATGATTGTGGGACAATTAGTAGATAAGTATATTATTAAGCCCCTAGCGGGCCACCGATGGACGACGAGGGATCCCGCAGGACATCGTGGGATGCGTGCGTCTTAATTTTAAATTGCGTGTGTCTTAATTTTAAGTTGCGTGCATTTAGTTTTAGTTATGTATTATATGATTGTATGTATCGTATGATTGTATGATTGTATCACTGTATGACTGTATGATTGAATATATTGTATGTATTGTATGATTGTATGTATTGTATGATTGTACAATTGTATGACAGTATGACTCTATGACTGTCTGTATTGTATGATTGAATGATTGTGGGACAATTAGTTGATAAGTATATTATTAAGCCAACGGGCCACCGATGGACGACGAGGGATTTCGCAAAGACATCGTGGGATGCGTGCGTTTAGTTTTAAGTTACGTGCGTTTAGTTTTAGTTATGTATTATATGAATGTATGTATTGTATGTATCGTATGAATTTATGTATTGTGTGATTGTACGACAGTATGGTAGTATGATTGTATAATTGTATGATAGTGTGATTGTATGTATTGTATGATTGTTAACGCGATCGCTGTCGGGAGACAGAGTTCCATGGTTCAATCTCATATATGCGCTTTAGTGTTAAGATTTAAAATTAAGTTTGAGATTAAACTGTGGAACATTTGTCTCCTTTGTCCATAATCCCGGGCCAAGTAGAATAAAATCTCTGCATTCCTTAAGAATGCCGAGTTATTTGTATGTAATGGAGGGTGGTTGGGATTAGGGCCCGGGGCGGGTCTCTTGCGTAGTCACCTCCTCGTGGTGAGACCTGGTAATTGATAGCGTCTTACAAACAATAAAGTTTACAAACATTAAAGTTTGTCAAACTTTTGTTTCTAAAACGATATCAAGCTAAGAACTACGCAACCTACAGTTCAGTTTAGATCGTGCAAATTTCTTTCCATACTTTATTCCACGATATAAACTGGACTGTAGGAATAATTAGTTCATAAGTAAACCATTAGAAAAACTAATAAAGCAAAATATTCTCCTAATACAAAACATTTAGCCATAAGATACTTATCGTCCCCGCCGGAAGTTAATTCGAGAAATCTCCGTATCAGGAGACACATCTGACTTGAAACTATGTCGTGCCACCTTCTCGATTGCTATATGCTTCTGATACAAAATACGAAATTTCAGCGAGAAAGAGATTCTGGTTCTCCAAATATTCCAGCTTGAACTTTTCACAAAATACGTCTGTATCAGGAGAACGGCAGGAGGCATGGCCTTGTCGTGCCACCTCCTCGATTGTCATATACTCCTGATACAATATTCGAAATTTCAGCGAGAACGGGAGTCTGGTTTTCGAGATACTGCCACTTGAATTTCTCACGAAACGGCAGGAGGCGTGGCCATGTCGTGCCACCTCCTCGATAGTCATACTCTCCTGGTACAAAATGCGAAATTTCAGCGAGAAAGAGCTTCTGGTTCTCGAGATATTCCCGATAGAATTTTTCACGAAATACCTCTGTATCAGGAAAACGGCAAAAGACGTGGCTTTGCAGTGCCATCTTCTCGATTGTCATATTCTCCTGATAAAACATTCGAAATTTCAGAGAGAACGGCAGTCTGGTTCTCGAGATATTCCCGCTAGAATTTTTCACGAAATACCTCTGTATCAGGAGAACGGATGGAGACGTGCCTTTGTCGTGCCACCTACTCAATAGTCATATTCTCCTGATACAATATTCGAAACTTCAGCGAGAACAGGAGGCTGGTTTTCGAGATACTGCCACTTCAATTTATCACGAAACGGGTGGAGGCTTGCTTAGTCGTGCCATTCCTGCAGGAATATCTCGAGAACCAGAAGCTCCTTCTCGCTGAAATTATGCATATTGTATCGGGAGAGTATGACTATCGAGGAGGTGGCACGACAACGTCACGCCTCCAGCCGTTCTCCTGATACAAAGGTATTTCGTGGAAAATTCAAGTCGGAATATCTCGAGAACCAGAAGCTCTTACTCGCTGAAATTTCGCACAATGTATCAGGAGTATATGACAATCGAGAAGGTGGCAC